>NC_080177.1:14644528-14855442 GCF_950295315.1 Erinaceus europaeus
AGGAAAGCTATCAAGGGAGGGGATGTGATATGGAGCTCTGGGGTTGGGCAATGTGTGGAAATCTACCCCTCTTATCCTATGGTCCTATCAATGTTTCTGTTTTATTAATTAAAAGAATAATAATAATAATTTTTATTGATTGACGAGAGAGTGAGCAATATCATCACTGGCTTCTGTAGTGCTAGAAACTGAGCACTGCAATCTCACAGTACAAACTTTATATCTGCAATTACTCAACTCTACCACTGCACCACTTTTGGGGCTACCCTTTCCTTATCTTTGAGATGAGTGGCTCAATATTTTGCTACTACCATTGTGCTGCCTCCTCCTGTTTGAAATCTTTATTTCATTCCTATCAGTATACTTGTGATTACCTACAGTTACTACAGGTGAGTCTCTCCCTGAGATTAGTCACATTTGCAAAATCACACACTCTGAGGTATCAGAGTGTAAGTACATGTTGGGTAGGAGGTAATTTTCAGCCTGCTGCCATATTTAAAGTCAGAGTGTTTATTAATTAACAGATAACACAGACACTGCTTTTCAGTCTAATCTCTCTCGTGGCATTAGGAAATGAATTGAGTGTCAGAAAGAGACTTGAGGTGGCCAAGTGGTTGTGCACTTGATAAGGCGCACATGTTAACAATGAGCAAGGATCTCAGTTCAAGCCTCCCAGTCCCCACCTGAAGAGGGAAAGCTTTTTCTTTTAATTATTATCTTTATTTATTGGAAAGTGATAGCCAGAAATAAAGAGGGTAGGGGGAGATAGAGCAGAGAGAAAGAGAGACACCTGCAGCATTGCTTCACCACTTGCAAAGTTTTCCTGTTGAAGGTAGGGACCAGGGGCTTGAACCTGGGTCCTTACTCATTGTAACATGTGCACTCAACCAGGTGTGGCACCACATGACCTCTATGAACAGTGAAGCAGAGCCTCTCACTATTGCTTGGATATGTAACATGATCTGTGAAGGAAGCACCAGGGTTGGGAGTTTATGAACCATTTGAAAGCACCCTCCAGACTGACCCTGGAAAAACAGGCGAAATGCTAGTGGCTTCACCTTCACTGACTTTGGAGCTTAAAGGAAACTTAGAACTGATGTAGACCAACCACCTGAATTAGCCATGGGGGAATAAGTCCTGGAGAAACAATGGCATTTCTAAGGCCACACTGACTTACTTTGTAGTTGATGGGCGTGCATACGGCAGGTGTCCTGTGCTGGGGTCCTCAAGAGGAAGGGAAGGTGGAAGAGGAAAATAAAGGGCCATGGAACTAGGCACTGATTGAGCACACATGTTATCATGTGCAAGGACCTGAGTTCAAGACTCTGTCCCTCTGGGGTGGGGGGTGAGGGAGATACTTCACAAATGGTGAGGTGGGTCTACAGGTGTCTTTCCCTCTTTATGTCCCCTTCCTCCATCAGTCTCTCTCTCTCTGTCTTATAAAATAAAAATAAAGGTGTAATAAAAGGAGAAAAAAAAGTCTGGCCACCAGGAGCAGTGAATTAATCTCACATGTACTGAGCCCCAGCAACAACCCTGATGGCAAAAAATAAAGGGGGGGGAGGGGGAAACAGGAAAAGAAAGAATTCTTTCAGACCCAACTGGAAGGAGGCCCCCTAGAAAACTGGAAAGCCAGTATTTCACTTCATTCTTGAAAGTAGAGAAACAGGAGCCTTGGATTTTTGGTTCAGATCAGAAAAAGAAAATCAGATACAGAGAAAGTCTGAGGGGCTCCCCAGAGGCCAGTTCTCTCCAGGTCAGGTGGAAGCCTGCTACCAGCCTGGACCTCTGGGAAGCAGCAGGGGAGCAATAAACCAGCATCCTCCCCACAGCAGGACTCTCTAGGGACACACACTGGAGCCCATGGAAGCCATTGCTACAGCAACAGGGTCAGGACAGAGGAAGCTGTCTGTCTGTCCCCTTCACACAAAGCACCTGCTGTGTGAGCAGGGAGGAACACTGATTGTTGCTCAAAGGGACTGGGGCTGAATAAATGATGCCAACTCCTCTCTCCATATGCACTCATAAGTATCCCTGACGGTACGTCTGCAGTCCCCAAACTGAGAACCTCAAAGGGAATTCAATTGCTTTCAGAGCAAGAATAAGAACAATTGGGCTGTAGTTTATGGATACGTGTGCACATAAGCTCTCTCTCACAGAAACTGGTGTATATCTAGATTATGGGACTTTGTTAGAAAGTGAACTACCTGAGATGAAATTAGAGTGTACTATAAAAGGAAAGGTCTCACCCGAGTAATGAAGCTGAAGTGTTGTCATTCCAGCTTCCCCAGAGACACACCTTACTAGGAAAAGAGAGAGGCAGACTGGGAGTATGGACCGACCAGTCAACGCCCATGTTCAGCGGGGAAGCAATTACAGAAGCCAGACCTTCTACCTTCTGCAACCCTCAACGACCCTGGGTCCATGCTCCCAGAGGGCTAGAGAATTGGAAAGCTACCATGGGAGGGGGTGGGTTATGGGGATTGGGTGGTGGGAATTGTGTGGAGTTGTACCCCTTCTACCTTATGTTTTTGTTCACTAATCCTTTCTTAAATAAAAAATTTTAAAAAAAAAAGAACAATTGGGCTGAAGCTAAGAGAGAGATCACCAGGTGGAGTGCATGTCTTTCCATGCCTCAAGTCCTGGATCTGAATGCTGGCACCTCATGGGAGAACCACTTTATCTTACCAGAAACAAAAATCAACTCCAGATGGATCAAGGACCTGGATGTTAGACCAGAAACTATCAAATACTTAGAGAAAAACATTGGTGGAACACTTTTCCACCTAACCCTCAAGGACATCTTTGATGAAACCCAACTGCAAGGAAGACTAAAGCAGAAACAAACCAATGGGACTACATCAAATTGAAAAGCTTCTGCACAGCCAAAGAAAATATCACACAAACAAAGAGACCCCTCAGAGAATGGGAGAATATCTTCACATGCATACATCAGACAAGAGACTAATCACCAAAATATAAAAAGAGCTCAGCAAACTTAGCACCAAAAAAGCAAGTGACCCCATTCAAAAATGGGCAGAGGATATGAACAAAACATTTACTACAGAGGAGATCCAAAAGGCTAACAAGCACATGAAAAATTGCTCCAGGTCACTGATTGTCAGAGAAATACAAATAAAGACAACATTGAGATACCACCTCACCCCTGTGAGAATAGCATACATCAAAAAGGACAGCAGCAACAAATGCTGGAGAGGCTGTGGGGACATAGGAATCCTTCTGCACTGCTGCTGGGAATGTAAATTGGTTCAGCTTCTGTGGAGAGCAGTCTGGAGAACTCTCACAAGGCTAGACATGGACCTTCCATGTGAACCAGTAATCCCTCTCCTAGGGATATACCCCAAGGACTCCATAACACCCAACCAAAAAGATACGTGTACACCTATGTTCATAGCAGCACAATTCATAATAGCTAAAACCTGGAAGCAACCCAGGTGCCCAACAACAAATGGGTGGCTGAGAAAGCTGTGGTATATATACACAATGGAATACTCTGCAGCTATCAAGAACAATGAACCCACCTTCTCTGACCCATCTTGCACAGAGCTAGAAGGAATTATGTTAAATGAGCTAAGTCAGAAAGATAAAGATGAGTATGGGATGATCCCACTCATCAACAGAAGTTGAGAAAGAATAACAAAAGGGAAACTGTTGGGTAATTTTGCAGATACCCTCAGGGTATTGCCCATTCCTGTGAGAGCTGAAACCCTAGCTTCCCGGAGTGCCTTGTTTGCTCCACCCCCTTTCCCATTCCCAGGAGAGCTGAAACCCTATTCCCAGAGTGCCTTGTTTCCTAGCCAATACCATCCCGATTTGCCACTTCTGGTTTATATCCTATAAAACACGCTGCTGCTATGGGTTCGCCTCCTTGCTCTTCTCCTCTCTTCCATGAGGAGACCCAGAGAAGGGCTGGTAGGCTTAGTGGGTGGCGGCCATTTTGCTAGCTCTACTCTGCTCTTGCCCATTTCTGGGGTGCCTGCATGAATAAAGATTTGTGTTCCTGCTCCACTCTGGTCTCTTCTCTCTCCCCCGTGACGCAACCCGACAGGAAACTCAAAGCAGGATCTGACTAAATTTATAGTAGACCACCAAAGTAAAAACCCTGGGTTGAGGGTGAGGGTGGATGTTCAGCTTCATGGGGCGGAGGTGGAGGGGGGATGGGATGGGACACAGTATTTTGATGGTGGGAATGGTTTTTATGTACACTCATATTAATTTGTAGTCATATAAATCACTAAGTAATATGAGAGGGGAAAAACTGATTGAATGTTTCAAACTTTTAAAAGCACAGACTGAGTCCTTTTAATACATAGGCTGAGTCTTTGATATTTTGACTCTCTTAAAAGTTTAGTCCAGGGAGAACAGAAGCAACCGGTGGCATAGCTATATACAAATAATGTCAAAGGACATAAATTATGGTGATGGTGTGTATGATACAGCAAATCCTAACAAAGGGATTTTTCAAAGTTAACCCAATTGCCAAGGAATGTGATCATAATTTTTTTTTTATTTTGCTTAGGTTGTTATATGTTTATCTTCCTGCTATAAGAACTTCAATTCTCCTGGAGGCTGTGGGGATTTCTCCAACAAAAGAAAGACTCAAAAATAGGAAAGCACAGAATAGGAAAAGCTCAAGATAATATCAATCTGCTTGAAAATAAAGAAAAAACAACGGGGAAGTTACTTACCAAAACATTAATCATACTTACTGAATTCCCTCCCTCCCTCTCTCTCTCCCTTCCTCCCTCTCTCCCTCCCTTCCTTCCTTTTTCTCTTTATCTCCCTCCTTCCTCTCTCCTTCCTTTCCTCCCTCCCTTCCTCCCTCCTTCCTTCCCTCCTTCCTCCATCCCTCCCTCCCTTCCTTCCTTCCTTCCTTCCTTCCTTCCTTCCTTCCTTCCTTGTTCCAGGGTTATTGCTGGGGCTCTGTGCCTGCATGAGGAATCTACTGCTCTCAGTGGGCATCCCCCCTCAGTCCCCTCCCTGCTCCCCACCTTTTCTTTTTGATAGAGGCAGAAATTGATAGTAAAAGAGGTGGAGAAGAGAGAGAGAGAGAGAGAAAGAGAGAGACAGAGAAAGAAAGACACCAGCAGCATCACTGCTTTACCACTTATGAAGCTTCTCCCCTGCAGGTTTAAATTTCTTATTTTATTGCAATGAATGAAAAAGAAAACAATGAGTGTTACCCAAATTGTGCTCCTCTTTGTAACACTAAACAGAACGGGAGATAAACCAAGGGGACCCCTCTTGTCACTGCAGTGGGCCAGGATCAAGTTAGGTTAGTGAAGGAAAGAAATGACTCAGATGTCATTTGGAACCAAAGCAACAACAAAAGAAACTGAAACAGGATTTGATTTGGCATAGCACCTGACCCAAGACCAACCTTTTTAGTGTTACTTTATATTATTTCACTTGGGCATGGCTAAATGGATCCTCCATCACCCTTTAGCCTAATTACATTTGATTAACAGCTTTCTTAAAAGCTCTTCTTTTATAGTGAATTTAAAATGACTGCCAACCTCCACTGACAGATGCTATGGGGTCACCCATAAACTGATTAAGTAGTGCTATGTTACGCCTTTAGGAGACTAATCCTTTGGGATTCAAGGAATCTGGGCTCTATAAATCAATAGGCAGGATAGTAGTTAAACTATTCTATCGCTATTTCTTTGCTATAACCTCTTTCACTCATCTGACCTTTCCATTTCTCAAAAGAATTTTGCTGATAACTATCTGCTCAACTGGAGAATAGTATTTTCTCTGCGTCCTATGCCAAAGGGTTTTATTTAGAATTTTATACCTATAGGGTGGAGAAGGTAGAGATGGCTAAAAAGCAAATGGGTTGAACTATCAGAACCGTCCACTAAAAAGAGATAAAGGTCATCTGCCTGGGGAAGTCAGGTTGGCATCATGGTACCTGGAATCCCATCTCTCCGGAGCCCTGCCCCACTAGGGAAAGATAGAGACAGGCTGGGAGTATGGCTTGATCTGCCAACACCCATGTTCAGCAGAGAAGGAATTATAGAAGCCAGACCTACCACCTTCTATAGCCCATAATGATCCTGGGCCCATGCTTCCAGAGAAATAAAGAATACAAAAGCTTCCAGTGGAGGGGATGGGATATGGAACTCTGGTGGTGGGAAATGTGTGGAATTCTACTCCTCTTATCTTATGTTTTGTTGATATTTTCTATCTTATAAATTAAAAAAAAAGGAGAGAGATAAAGGCCAAGTGAAGTGTGGTATCAACCATGCAGAATTTGTTGCTGAGCAACACTGAAGTCATAATATATATCATAAACAGGAGGTGTTGAATTTACAGTAATTTTTCTCAACAAGTAAGCATGGTCAAGCTGCCAAGTCTCTGGTCTGTGGCCTGAAAGAGAAGGGATGCCCTCAACGGCGTACACATGAACCAGCGAGTTAACACTCTCCCAACAATATTCATGAAACAGCTAAAGTTCCTTCAAGCCTACTGACGCTACAGAGGTCACTACTAGGCTATTACCTTTGCTTCATGATCTTAAAGAAGTAAGGCATATAATTTGATAGGAAAAAAAAACTACATTTCCCAGAATTCCTAGTACCAAACAACAAGAAAGGAAAAAGGGCCCCCAAAAGATGATTGCAAAGCAAATAATTAGACAGGAGAAAACCTTTCACTCTGGGTCATAAATACCAGAAGCAGAGGAGGAAGAAGGGCAAAGCTTTCCCTCCACAGGTGGGAACCGGGGACTCAAACCAGGATCCCTGCACGTTGTGACATGTGCATTCAACCAGGTGTAACCCCACCTGCCCTAGGAGTAGTACTATTTGGAACTGTTTGTAAAATATGTATGGGAGTCCAGATGCTGAGAATAAAAGTTCTATTCATAGAAGAGACTCTCTCTGCATTTCTGTGCCTAAGCCTTCTCACTCTTGGGGGTTGAGAAGCCCAGGTGAGTGGCAGGCAGGAGGGCTGCTGGAAATGGTAGAGCCCTCTGACCCAATTCATCCCTTGAGCTCTGTACAACTTTGTTTTCTTTCTTATCTCCTTCTTCTCCCCCTCCTTCTTCTCCTCCTCCTTCTCTTTCTCCTCCTTCTCCTCTTTCTCCTTCTCCTCTTTCTCCTTCTCCTCTTCCTCCTCTTCCTCCTCCTCCTCCTCCTTCTTATTTTATTAGTAATTTACTATGGATTTACAAGATTGCATGTCAACAGGTTATAATTCCACGTTGTTCCCACCACCAGAGTTTGGAATTCCAAGTCCCTCTACTGCAAACCACCACAGTTCTCCCAAGGTTGCAGACATGGATTAACTGTCATCTCTACAACTATCTGTCTACATTGGTATATAATTGCCTGCTTTTTTCTTCCAGGTCCAAGCCTCTCTTCCTCTCCAAGCCACACATAACCCTATTACTACATCCAAATGTCCCTCACTTTTTCCTACTCCTCTTTCTGGGACCTGATGGAGCTGGAGTTCAGAGCCCTCTTAACTTCTTCCTCCTATCACTTCTCCCCCACTGGGAGTATGGGTCAAAGTTGTTTTGGGGGTGCAGAAGGTAGAAGTTCTGGCTTCTATAATTGCTTCTCTGCTGGACATGAGCATTGGTAGGTCGATCTGCCCCCACCCCCACTCCCACTCCCAGCCCATTTCTATCTTTCCTTAGTGGGGTAGAGCTCTGGAAAGGCACGTTCCAGGACACATTGGTGAGATCATCTGTAGGACTTTGTTTTCTTTTCCTCTTTTTAAAAAAAGATTATTGATGTTGTTGTTGGATAGGACAGAGAGAAATGGAGAAAGGAGGGGAAGACAGAGATGGGGAGAGAAAGACAGACACCTGCAGATCTGCTTCACTGCCTGTGAAGCGACTCCCCTGCAGGTGGGGAGCTGGGGGCTCGAACCGGGATCCTTATGCTGGCCCTTGCGCTTTGCACCACATACGCTTAACCCGCTGCAACACCACCTGACTCCCCCTTGTACCTCACTTTTATAGGACAATAATATTTCTTTCTCTATGCCAGTAACCTGGAGTTAGAATTATACTGAATTATACTATATCATCTCAGAATGGCCCAAACTTTCAATTTGCTTTCTGATCTGAATTTACAGTTTCTGTTTTTTACAACTGCCAAGTATTATAAAAAATATGCACAAATCACGAGCTACTGAGGAAACAACATAGGAAGGAGGGCCCTTCAGAGTTACCTCCCACTATATTTATTCTTCCTCTAGCATTCCTGTTCCCTTCTTCCTCTCCTAGCTGTGACCACAGAATGTGAACTCAGATTTAACAGGGATGCAGAGGTTACATAGGCTCCTTTGGTGAATATGGGCCCCAAATCAATTCAACAGGGTTTACAGATAACGATATTTTTATACTTTTCCCATACTCTCTTCAATGATCCAGATTTCTAGTCCTTTTTCCAACTCTGACATCATCTCCCTAGACAATACCTTGGGTCCACCTGCATGTTAGCTGTCAGACTCAGGCAAAAGCTAGTAAAGTCAAGGGGTCCTTGGAATATAGCTAAAATAGACTAGCTTTTTCCAAAATGGAGATACCCCCCCAAATCTTCATCTGCACTATTCCAGCCTTTAGGTTCATGATTAACCAACAACTTGTTTGGCTTTATATGTTAACTCTCTTTTTAGTCACCAGCTTCCAGATGCTACCATGATGCCAACATGACTTCCCTGGGCAGAGGACCCCACCAATATGTCCTGGAGCCCTGCCTCCCCAGAGCCTTGCCCCACTAGGGAAAGAGAGAGACAGGCTGGGAGTATGGATCAACCTGCCAAGGCCCATGTTCAAGGGGGAAACAGTTACAGAAGTCAGGCCTTCCACCTTCTGCACCCCATAATGATCCTGCGTCCATACTCCCAGAGGAATAAAGAGTAAGAAAGCTATCAGGGGAAGGGATGGGATATGGAGTTCTGGTGGTGTGAATAGTGTGGAATTATACCCCTCTTATCCTATGGTCTTATAAATATTTCCATTTTATAAATAAATTTAAAAAGTGTAAAAAAAAAAAAAAAGCCTTGCAGGGTTCCTTGACCTACCACTCTGTTAGCTGGATAAGTGATACCCTTGAGTTAAGTCTTCTTCATCAGGTTTTTTGTTTTGTTTTGTTTTGTTTTCTTGTGAAACACTCAGTCTGGAATCACATTCCTATTCCTAGGTGGCTCTGTCATTCCACCCCTGGTGAAGAAACTTGATTCTTCAGTGTAGTATTCCAGACTTCCATGTGACCCCCAGCTTCTTTTTCCAAGCATATTTCTACTTTTCTCCATCACATCAGAGAAAACAGCCAGTCTTAAGAGATTGTTAGTCACCATTATGATTCAGATTTTGGGGTGAGAAGTGGAGGTGGGGTGGGGTGGTGGTCATACCTTTCATTGCTCTGAATTGGACTGACCTTTTTTCAGATAGAAAGATAGAGATGCAAAATGAGAAAGAGAGGGAATGAAACCAGCATTAAAACTTCCTTCAGTGAGGTGGGTACAGAGCTTGAACCTGGGCTGCACAGATGGCCAAGTTATGTAACTATTATTCAAGTGAGCTATTTTGCTGGTCTGACTTAAACATTCCCCCTCACCTTCATTTATTCATTTATTTTTGCCACTAGTTTTTTTTTTTTCCCTCTTCCTCGCTTGGGGCTAGTGCATGTATGAAACCACCTCAACTGACAGCCATTTCTTCTTTCTCTTCTTTCTTTTTTCCTTTCTTTTATTTTTTTTATCTCCAGGGTTATTGCTGAGGCTTGGTGCCTGCATTATAAATTCACGGCTCCTGGAGGCTATTTTTTTCCCTTTTGTTGCCTCTGTTATTTATTATTGTTGTTGTTATTGTTGTTGTTGTTGTTGCTGTCATTGTTGCTGGATAGGACAAAGATAAATGGAGAGAGGAGGGGAAGATAGAGAGGGGGAGAGAAAGATAGACACTTGCAGACCTGCTTCACTGCTTGTGAAGTGACCCCCTGCAGGTGGGAAACTAGGGCCTCTGAGATCCTTACACCAGTCCTTGCACTTTGCACCACGTACACTTAACCCAGATGTGATACCGCCCAGCACCCCCCTTTTTTCTTTTAGAAAGAAACAGAAAGATAGGGAGAAAGAGAGAGAGATAGTCAGACATAAGAGGAGATACCTGCAAGCCACCACCTGGTCCCAAGATTTATTTATTCATGAACGTAAGTGAGAGCAAATTAAATTCTGGCACATGTGATGCTGGGGATTGAAGTTGGGACCTCATGCTCTAAGTCCAACACTGGCCATGCTGCCATATCTAGGACATTGGACTAAACTATTTCTATGCTCATTTCTCTGCTCACATTCTTTCTATTTATTTATTTTTATTTATTCATGTATTGGCTAGAATCAGAAATAGATTGAGAGGGATGGGGGAGATAGAGAGGAAAAGAGAAAGAAAGGGGTGGGCAGGCAGTGGCGTACCTGGTTAAGCGCACATAGTATTAAGCACGATGACCCACACACAAGGATCCAGGTTCGTAACCTAGACCAGACCAGGTAGTTTGCTTAGCAGTGATAGTGCATATGTGGGAGGCCCCCCTGGCACCCCACAAAAAAATCAAACAAATAAAATGACAATGCAAGGGAGATATACAACTTCAGTGATACTGAATTTATAGCTCAGAATAGAGTACTTAACTGATTTACTTAAGCTAGCCTAAGAGGCAGGGCCCTAAGGGCCCTAACCACATAAGAAAACAAAGAAACAAAAAACAAAAAAAGGAAACAAACAACAAAAAAAACAAAGACATGCACTTTGCATAACATGTAGTCATCCAGAAAAGCTTAGCAATGTGAACTTTATGTTAAAAAAAGAATATTAAGGCCATTTTGTGATTTTTGTTATTTACTATTTTAGGTGTAGTTTTCATAATGTGAACCAGACTATCCTTGGATTGTCAATTGGATGATTTTCTCTTGGCCAGACTGCAACTATTCTCTGTAGAGTATTTTCTTGGGATCCTGGTTCTTGTAAATGCTGAAAACTCTAGGCTATTCTATTTCTGCCACTAACCCACCTGGCTCCCACTAGCACCTGGTGAAGGCAATACTCAAGGGGTTAGATATTTTCAGTTGGGTTTCTGGAACTTTGGAATATAATAAGCACACACACGTGCGCACACACACACACACACACACACACACACACACACACACGTCAAAACAATCATAAAGCAATGCTTTAGCTGGCTTTTGTGGTAAGTAAGCAGTGCAGAATTTTAAGGGCTGAGATTGCAGACCAAAGAGTCTTGCCCTTGGGTGAGTGTTGTGCTTGCTCAGCAGTCATTGGCTGACACTGGAAAAAAACCATCCATAAATCTGAAGCCAGACAGAGTGTACAGAGGACCAAAATGAGAAGGAGCAGCCAGCATCAGAGAAAAAAAAAAAAAAAAGAGCTGCATGAGGAAGCCAGAGAGAGCAAAGACTCTAGAGACAAGCAAAACAATCTCCAGAGTTGGGTCCAAGAGGAGAGCATTGCTATGTCTGCAAACATCCATGGAGAGCTCAATACTAGAGTTCCAGTGTCCTCAGAAGAGCAGGGCAGTGACACTCAACCATGAAAGAACTGAATGTTGACCTGGGCTTGATGTTCCTCCTCTTGTCATAGTGTTTTATGAACAGAGACACACCCTTTGTCAATATACCTACGGCAACATAAGTGATGCATCCTAAAATCGAATGATTCACCCTTTATAGGATTGGATCATTAATTTTAATGCTTGTCTTTCATAGAACAAAACATCCTTCATCTTCATTACATTGAAATGCAGTTCTCCCAGCTACTCTTCAAAACACGTATCCATTTATGTTTTCAATTTACTTTGTGCTATTTTTCAAAAAGTCAGGTCAAGACCTAATTTCTAAAGCAATCTTAACGGTGCTTTATTGTTCACTGGTGACTTATATGATTAAGGAATCTATCAAGATTTTTTGCTGTTGTTCTTTCTATAGATTCCCCTTTGCCAATATCTCATTCTCTGTGGTGTGTAGTGCAGCACTTTGAATAAAAATTCATATAAGAAATGGGTGTTGTGCTTTGTAAAATGGCAGCTCCATTTCCACAGCTACCTCGTTTCTTAGAATTTCTGTTTTCTTATTGTGAACTTCAATCATCTAAATATAAAAAGGCATTCAAACACGTAAATCCGACATCTACCTGAGATTAATAAGGCACCATAGTCTCTTTCTGTCATAACAATGGAACCCAAACATTCCATTTTGAAAAAGAAATAATCCAAATAATTCATAACAAATAAATAGGAGCAGAGGCTTGATAGTCAAATTGTTATAGTATTGAATAAGTCACTCTGATGGCAGAATTCTGGAGGTAACCAGGATGGGAAGAAATGAGACAAAGAGGAGGACACAGCCTTAGAGCCCAGCTATTTTCAGAGTGCCAATAAAGAGCAGCCCATTTCAAAGCATACAGAGTAAAAATCTTTTTAAATCCTCAATTTACCGGTTGCCCACATACCTTACAGCAAATTTAAGAGGGAGACTAGACACTTAAAAGGGGCAGTAAATGAATAGAGAAAATGGGCTTCTTATTAAGTTGAATGGCATTCACTTAGCATAACTGCTAATGGCAGTAGGACTTGTGGAATCCGGGATGACTATGATCTCTCTCTCTCTCTCTCTCTCTCTCTCTCTCTCTCTCTCTTTCTCTCTCATTAGATCTTCTGTGCTATAGTAACACTGATCAGGAAACCATGAAACAGTTTGCACAGTGGGAAGAACAAAAGTCATGATGTGTGAGTTGGAAAGAACTGATTGCAGGACTGAACTACATACTAATATTTTTCTCATCTTCAGACATCATCTTAAAGTATAGCATGTAATAAGTGAAAACTGAATTACAGCTAAAAGTTAGTGTATTAACTCTGTTGCAAATTAAGAAAAGACAAAAGTGCCATAAATTACTGGTGTCTATAATTTACTTACATGAATCTCCTATTACTTAGGGAAAAAAAAGTCCCAGTAACATTTATCACTTGTCCTGTTTCCCATCTTTTGGAACAGGATATCAAGTAGCCTCTTCCATTTTCTTTTTTTAAATTTTAAAATTATCTTTATTTATGTATTGGATAGAGTCAGCTATAAATTGAGAGGGGAGGGACAGATAGAGAGGGAGAGAGACAGAGAGACACCTACAACACTGCTTCACCACTTGCAAACCTTTCCTCTTGCTGGTGGGGACCATGGGCTTGAACCCAGATCTTTGTGCATTGTAACATGCGCACTCAACCAGGTGTGCCACCACTCAGCCCCTCTCCCTCTTCCTTCATTTTCTCTCTCCTTTGTTGCATCCAAAAAGTGCTCAGTGTCCACAGGTTATAACACATGAAATTGATGGTAACTTTTTTCTTTTTAAATATTTCTTTTAAATATTTTAGTTATTTACTGGATAGACACAGAGAGATATTGGTGGGGGTGGAGATAAGAGAGAAACCTAGATACTTGTAGCACTGCTTCACCAATCGTGAAGTTTTCCCTGCAGGTGGGGACTGATTTTGAACCAGGGACCCTGAGCATGGCAAAATGTGAGCTCTCCCAGGTGTGCCACCACCCGGTCCTTATTTGTTTGATGATGATGATGATTATAACAGAGCACTGTTCACTTCGGACTTATGGTGATGTTGGAGACTGAACCTGGGACCTCAGAGCCTCAATAATGAGTCTTTTTCATAATCAGTATGCTGCCTCCTCAGACTGATGCTAATTTTCCAAATTAAAAACAAACAAAAAATATTATATTGCCTTGTGAGATGACAACAGAAAAAGCACATGCTTTGCATGCCTCAGGCCTCAGGTTTGACCACAGCACCATATGTGTCTGACCAGAGATACTCTGGCTATTTAAAATTTATTTATTTATTTGTGAGAGAGAGCCAGAACATCACTCTGGCATCTGTAATGCTAGGGAGCAAACTCCGGATCTCATGCTTGCAAGCTTGGCACTCTCCCAAGGGCCAAGGAACTCTGGTCTTTTTTCCTTTAAATAAATGCTAAACATATGAAATCAGAGAGCTATGAAATCTCTTTCTACCAGCTAAAAGTTGATTTCTATCTAATTTAATCAATCAACATTGACATTGATAAAGTTCCTAGAGAAGAAGAAGGAGAAGGAGAAAGAAGAAGAAGGAGGAGGAGGAGGAGGAGGAGGAGGAGGAGGAGAAGGAGAAGGAGAAGGAGAAGGAGAAGGAGAAGGAGAAGGAGAAGGAGAAGGAGAAGGAGAAGGAGAAGGAGAAGGAGAAGGAGAAGGAGAAGGAGAAGGAGAAGGAGAAGGAGAAGGAGAAGGAGTGATGGTACTGAGAAGTTTTAGGTCTACTGGGCTGGCATTTAGAAAGAAAAACAGACTGTGTGACATGAAGTCAGTGAAGACAAGCAAGAGCTTGAGAACAAACAGGAATCACCTCTCTCCATAGCTTGGGTGAAACTGTTGAGCTCTGGAGGAAGCTAGGGTAATATTCTGACATAATGCTGCATTTCTGTCTGGGCCAGAGTTTGTAGAATTTGAAGGGAAAAGATCTTGAAGAAAATTGGGATGGGGTTTTGAGTATGATCTATGTCAGTAAAACTGGGAAAGTGAGTGACTAAAGGACTAACCTTCTGCATTAACCTTCAGAGCATAAAAATTACTGCTTTTTTTTTTACTTCCACTTTTTCAAATCCTACATATGATTTCACATATATAAACAGTCATATCCCGATTAGAATTATACAAAGGGACACTTAATTCCACTTCATCTATGCTGACACAGCCCAAAGTTTTATCAATTTAACAAAGACACACACATCTCTTTTACCTTTTTTTTTTTTTTTTTTTGCCTCCAGGGTTATGGCTGGGGCTCAGTGCCTGCACCATGAATCCACTGCTTCTTGGAGACTATTTTTTCCTTTTTGTTGCCCTTGTTGTTTTATTGTTGTGGTGGTTATTATTGCTATTAATGTTGTTGTTGTTGGATAGGGCAGAGAGAAATGGAGAGAGGAGGGGAGACTGAGAGGGGGAGAGAAAGATAGACACCTGCAGACCGGCTTCACTACCTGTGAAGCAACCCTCCTGAAGGTGGGGAGCCAGGGGCTCAAACAGGGATCCAATTACAAAGAAGACTAAGACAAGTATAAACCTATGGGACTACATCAAATTAAAAAGCTTCTGCACAACAAAAGAAACCACTACCCAAACCAAGAGACTCCTCACAGAATGGGAGAAGATCTTTACATGCCATACATCAGACAAGAGTTAATAACCAAAATATGTAAAGAGTTTGCCGAATTCAACCACAAGAAAACAAATGACCCCTCCAAAAATGGCGGAGAGGACATGGATAGAATATTCACCACAGAAGAGATCCAAAAGGCTGAGAAATACATGAAAAAAAATGTTCCAAGTCTTTGATTGTTAGAGAAATGCAAATCAAGACAACAATGAGATACCATTTCATTCCTGTGAGAATGTCATACATCAGAAAAGGTAACAGCAGCAAAGATTAGAGAAGTTGTGGGGTCAAAGGAACCCTCCTGCACTGCTGATGGGAATGTAAATTGGTCCAACCTCTGTGGAGAGCAGTCTGGAGAACTCTCACAAGGCTAGAGATGGACCTACCCTATTATCCTGCAATTCCTCTCCTGGGGATATATCCTAAGGAACCCATCACACCCATCCAAAAAGATGTGTGTACACATATGTTCTTAGCAGCACAATTTGTAATTACCAAAACATGGAAGCAACCCAGGTGTCCAACAACAGATGAGTGGCTGAGCAAGTTGTGGTATATATACACAATGGAATACTACTCAGCTATTAAAAATGGTGACTTCACCATCTTCAGCTGATCTTGGATGGAGCTTGAAAAAATCATGTTAAGTGAAATAAGTTGGAAAAAGAAGGATGAATATGGGATGATCTTCCATCTTTGCCTCTCAATTCACTGGCAGGAGATGCCCATTGTGACTTGGTGACAAGCAATTCCTAGTTTTAATGGAACCATGGCTATGTCCTCTGGTGGAAACATTACTCCTTTGTGAACCAAGACCTTTGGACTAGACAGCCCAAAGTTGTGATTTTGAGGGGGAAAAAATGACTAGCTTATAACTAGGGATAATGAGAACAGCTATTTCATTTGTATTGCCAATTTTCAGAGATGCAATAAGATATATTTCTTAATAATGATCTCTAAGATATATTTTTATCTACTTGTTATACTTTAGGTGTAATTTATATATAATAAAACATAGATTTTAAGTACAAATGTTGATGAGTTCTTGCAAATGTTCATTCTGGCATAAGTGCTTGCAATTATGATACTGAACATTTTCTCAACATTTTTATTTTGTAAAAAGGTTTCTTATGTTCTTTCCTTAATAATTTTCCTGCTCTCAGTTCCAGGTAATGACTAATGCACTTTATGTTAATATAGATTATTTATGTATTTTATAAAAGCTGCTGAAAGACTGTTTTGCTTTGGAATCTAGATGTTTTCATGAAGGATTTGTTTTTGAGATCCATCTATCTTTTTTGGTACACACTTGTTAAATTATTCTTTTGAGTATAAATATTTAAGGATTTGTTTACTATCTATTATCTTATTGATAATCAAGTGGTTTACAGGTTTGGGCAATTACAAGGAATAGACCTATCTTTGTGTTAAGATGTTTGCATTTATCTTAATACCTTAAGAGTAGATTTTAATTGCTGGTGGGGAAACAGAATGGTCCAACAGTTGTGGTAAGCAATTTGGAGACTTATTGGGACATTAGGAATAGACTTACCCTATTATGCCCTACCTGGGCATAAGCCAGCAATTCCTCTCCTGGGGATTTACCCAAAGGAGACAGAAACACCTTTTAGAAGAGATCTGTGTATACTTATGTCCTTATAGCAGCACAGTTTGTAATTGTCAGAACTTGGGAGAAACCCAGATGTCCAACATCAGATAAGTGGTTAAAAATTTGTGGTATATATACATAATGGGATACTACTCAGTTGTTAAAATAATGAGGTTGTCTCCTTCGCATCGTCTTGGATGAAACTTGAGGACATCATGTTGAGTGAGATAAGGCAAAATGAAAAGGACAAATAGCAAATGATCTCAGTTATTAGCTGGACTGAATAAAGTAGGGGTGGGGAGGGAGAGCACAAAGCAAAATTTGGACTCTACATGGTTATTGCACCAAAGTAAAGGACTCTGGAGAGGGAGTGGGAGGGAGGACAGGAACAACTTTGTGGGCATATGTCAATGATTACACTGTAAAGCATTAACTAAAAAATAGAGTAGATTTTCTTAGTCATATATTATCTGTACATTTGTTAACCAATTATTTTTTAAGAAGGTGGCACATTTTTCATATTCCTACCAAAATTTAGGAACATGATAGCTGTTCTAAATCTTTACTCCCATATGATATTATCAATTTCTCCTGTTTTAACTATTTTACAGGTAGACAGTGGCTTTGCATTGTAATTTTAAGTTGTATTTTCTTTTTCTTTTCTTTTCTTTTCTTTTTTTTTTTTTTTTTGCCTCCAGGGCTGTTGCTAGGGCTTGGTTGCCTGCATTGCTCATGGAGGCTATGTTTTTTTTGCCTTTGTTGTTATTATTGTTATTGTTGTTGGATAGGGTAGAGAGAAATCAGAGAGGGGGGGACAACAGAGGGGGAAGAGAAAGATAGACACCTACAGACCTGCTTCACTACCTGTGAAGCTACTCCTCGTCTGCAGGTGGAGCCCGGGGCTGGGACCTGGATCCTTATGCTGGTCCTTGCATTTTGCACCACGTGCACTTAATCCAGTGCACCACCACTCAGCCCCCCTTGTTGTATTTTCTTTATCATGAATGATGTGGAACATTTTTTTTTGCTTATAATTTGAATATCTTCCTATGTAACCTGGACAAGTGTTTTATAAATTCTTATTTTTTTGTTATTTGATTATTGAGTTGAGATAATTTGTCACTTATTTTGAACATAGCTGTATTACATGCACCATATATATTATTATTTATTAAAATACCACATACATGGTCATTAGCATGTATATTGTCATATATTAATCACACCATATATATGTTTGTGATTTCTTTCCCTATTCTCTAGTTTTCAGTTTAATAGCCATAATATTTAAAATAGTAACAGTTTCCTTTTATTTTGATAAAGTTAGCTTTATCAGATTCATGATTTTGGATGTTTTATAATCTCACATATTTCCTCCTACAATTTCCTTTAGAGGAGTTAGTTTAAATTTTTAGGGAGGTCTACTTTTAGGTAGCTTTTGTCTATGATATAAGGAAGGGTCAATATTTATTCTCATAAAGATACAAGATTCTTCCAATACCACTTATTCATAATATTTCCCATTCCTTATTTTGTCCAGTATTGCTGTGGCTATCTGACTACACTCATCTTGATCCTACACACTTGTTTATTCTCTTTATATTGATTTTTTTTTTTTTTATCTAGGATGAGTTTCAGGATATAGTTGATTTTGCTTCTTGAGTTTGCCTGATAATGTATGCCTTCTGATGCAATATTTAGTCTAATTTAAAATAACATTGCAAAAACATCAAAAATAAAATGTTTAGCAACTAATTTAACAAAACTCAAAAGTCTCTACAACAAGAGAATTAGGGAATGAATGGAAATGCTATAATAAACAGAAAGATACAATCTCTATATGAACACCTTCAACTGAAACCATGTGTGTTGTGTTAGCACATGTATGCAAATGTGTGTCAAGCAAAAAAATCCCCCAAAGAAAAGTTCTTACCTTATATAAACATTTCCCCCTACTATCTCTCATGGCAATTCTGAATCCTGGTTTGTCAGACTCCAAGGTTCATGTTGATTCCAATTCATGCTTATCATCCATTATCAGTGATCGTTTTTTCAAAAGCTTCTGGATTGTCAAACTGAAAGAGAATGGTGCAGTGGTCATATACCTTGGATAGTTGGTGTTAGCTCAATGTATAACTTTGTATGGTTCCTTCTTAAGAAGGAATAATCATGCTGTCTTCTCAATTCTTTGCTGAGAAAATGCATCACAGACTTTATAATATTGGGGAAACAAATGTTGCCTTTCTTTCTCCTCATTCAAGACCACATGTGCCCAGCTAACTAGACAGGAGGTAGTTAAAATTTTTATCAAATCTATCTTGGATTTTACTTCACACTACTTCTAATCAGATTTCAGAAGTCTACCAGGATGTCTTTCTTGAATCAGTGTATAAGAAAAGTAAAAATTACAAAAGGAAGCATGAGAGTTCCAGAAACTTCTGGGATATCTGTAACTTTTCTTCATTAACTATATCTGTCACACCCAGTCTATTTCCACATAGATACAGTGTGAAGCTTTTTGTAGATGTTCCAGCAGACTTGTTTACTAGATCAAGATGGCAGAAGAAGCAAAGGAAATGATCTCCTACTGTGAAGCTATTCTTGGAGGAAAACAATCTAAAGGTAATACAAATAACAACTTAAAGAAGAAAAAGAAAACCAGCTTCAGGGAGAAAAAAAAAGAATAGTACACAAGGTGGAAGCAAGCAGACTACCTTAGGTTTGATATGACTCTTATCTGGGGGCAACTTATGATTACTTTAGAGTTTTATAAGACTTTAGGCTGATAAAAAAAATAGCTGTAGAAGGGTGGCAGATACCTCAGGTCAGACTTTAATTCTAAAATATAAGAGTAAAAATAAAGGTCAACTGGAGAATATTATCATTTTATGGAAATAAAGATTATTTGCTTTCCATTTATTCATTCTGCAAATACTCTCTGATAGCCTGCTAAAAACTGTCTTGGCAAATACCGAGGGTAAATAAATGATTCAGACATGGCCCCTGCCCTCAAGGGAATGCAGTGTTTATGGAAAATGTATAATAAGACATTTATAAAGTAAGTACTATTCAGGTCATGTTAAGTTATGCAGTGGCAATATTAAAACTTCAAAATGTGTGGGGCTTTCCTTCTGATATACCTACTGTGGGTCCAGATGCCTCACAAGGCAGGTGCATTGTTACTGTTACTTCAGTTTGTGGCAACCCAGCATTAACAGGCTATTTCAGGATCATCATAACACAGAAAGAGGCAGCTAGGTCTGATCATGGGAATGAAATGTTCTACCAGGAAGTCGTCACTCATGCCATTTCCTAAGTAACTTGTATAGTTCACATTGTCTTTTTTTTTTTTTTTATTTCCAGGAGCAGGCTATTTTTTTCCTTTTGTTGCCCTTGTTGTTTATCGTTGTTGTTATTGTTATTGTTGCTGTTGTTGTTGGATAGGACAGTGAGAAATCAAGAGAGTAGGGGAAGATAGAGAGGGGGAGAAAAAGATACCTGCAGACCTGCTTAGCCACCTGTGAGGTGACCCCTTCATTTGGGGAGCCTGGGGCTTACCACCATGTGCACTTAACCTGCTGCACCACAGCCCAGTCCCCCCCCCCCCACACACACACACACACTTGTCTAATGCGAATACCTTTCCTCGTGTCTGTTCGGAGAGAAGCAGAAGTTAGTGGGAAGTGCTAGCTTCTATAATATGCCCTATTATAGCTGTATAGCTAAAGGATTATACATTATTAGTAACAGAAGTGGCTACAGCTCATATGTTGTTTTTAGTTTGGACTTAAACCAAAGTAAGTAAATCCTGACAGGCATAGTAAAAGGAAAAGCTAGGAAATTACTAAAAAGAAAAGTCTCCCTGAGTACTTAAACCTCTAATTAATATAGATGACTTAAAAAATGGATTGTCACCTATTGTGGAAAATCTACAAAATGAAAAAACAAATAGAAGTTATTATTCTGGCTCTTAAAGACCTTACAATATAAAAGGAGGTGAGCAAACCTCCAAAGGAAATGCAGCAAAAACTGATCAATTGGATAGCCTATGAACTGGAACTCTTCATTACTTCTTACATAGATAGGCCATTGATAATAATAATAATCTTGAGACTTTGCAAGACCCCAAAGTGCCTTAAGAGTCATTAAAAGAAGACTGAGTATTTTTAGGATAATTTAAACTTGAGACTATTATTGAATTTTAATACTAGATGATTGGCCATTCATGCAAAGTCTACATTATAGAGCTAGTAACTTGAACCTGTGCAGAACTTGAGGACAACACTTGCCGATCACTTATAAATAAAATCAGAGAAACAGATAAATATTTGCTTCTAGAGACATCTGCACAGAATTCCTTATGCATGTTGAGTAAACATGGTCATTTATGATGGAAGTGGGTTAAATGGGCGTTTATTAAAAGTGTGTCTGAAGAAGATGAGTATATTGTTTGCCAAACTTGATAAATGGATGTCAAAATATATATGTATTTGAATTTTTCATATGAGTAAATTAGATTAGAACAATGAAATAATTTCAACTTGGACTGAGACTCCAATGTCATAAACTTAGGTATAATTGCAATTAGAAATTTTAGGGAAAAGAATGTAGGCATGAGAATCATTTCTACTTATGTGCATTACTTGAAGCCTGCTTTAGTTAGTAAATTATCTATATTAATGTAACACAAGGCATCAAGGTATGAGAAAAAGGAAGCTTTGAGCCAGTAAGATAACTCCCCTGGATAGGGTAGTGTGCCTGCTTTGTCAAGCTCACAACAAAGGTTCTATCTTGGACCCCCATCACCCTGAAGGAAATTTTGGTGTTGGATGATGTGGTATCTTTCCCTCTCTTCCTTTCTCTCTCTCCATATATATTAAAGGAATCTGGGTCTGGGGTGGATAATGACCCTGGGTTCATACTCCCATGGGGTTAAAAAATAGGAAAGCTATCAAGGGAGGGATGGGATACGGAACTTTGGTGATGGGAACTGTATCCCTCTTATCCTATGGTCTTGTCACTGTTTCCATTTTATAAATAAATAAATAAAAATAAATAAAATGCTAAGACCAAAAAAAAAAAGACTCGGGTGGGAGGCAGGGCGAGAATACAGGTCCTGGAAAAGGTTGACAGAGGACCTGATGGAGGTTGTATTGTTATGTGGAGAACTAAGAAATGTTATGCATGTACAAATTATTGTATTTACTGTCGAGTGTAAAACATTAATTCCCAATAAAGGAAAAAAATTTAAAAAGTCAGTGCAGAGACATGAAGTCTTGATGACAAATAAATAAGTAAATATTTCTTTTTCCAGTGAGATTTATTGTTGTCAAACATTTCTACACTTCAACAATTTTGTCCTCCATTTTTTCAAAAAAATAAGTGTATACCAAATAAGGTAGATACAATTTCCACCATTATAAAAACTCAAGAGTCCTTTTGGCTTATACTATTCTTAAATATAAGAGGTGACATACTCTGGGAAGATTCGTTTTTACAGAAGAGGAACAGAACACTCTTCGATGGGTGGTGAAGAAAAGCATCATTGAAGAAAAATTTATTTCAGATGAAACAAATCACTTATCAAAAGGATTAGTGAGGGGTCAAAACAGTAAATGACGATATCAATATCACTTGCACAATCTTTCAATAAAAATGCCAACAAGCAAAAGCCTGGCTGGCAGTAATACAACCAAAATGGGTAATTTAAGTCAGAAAAGAAAAAGTAGTCTAACTGAGCTCAACAAGGCTATTAATACACATTTAATGGTCTCAGTGGAATAAAATCTGATAGACAAAAATTTGACGTGAGTAAAATTGCATCCAATTTACAATCAAATGAAAAGATAGTGGGCTCAGAGCCAAAAAAATATATTCCTCAATTCAACTTCTTTTCACTGTCTTTAGTTTATCCAGCTGGGTTTTTATTTAAAGTTTTAAAAAATATGACTATCTTATTCAACCTTTTGAAAAGTAGGATATTCCTTTTAGTAGTCAATCTATTTCTTCTTCTAAGACCAAAGTCAGCAATAGCTGGTAACAATGAAATAACTGGTAACCAATAAAATGGAAACAAAGTAAATCCATAGCCCTTTGTCTCAGAGCCATGGAATTCTGGGAAGAAGAAATAGATGGGAAATATGATATAAGGACATACAAGTAATGGATATTTGGTCCTCAGGTGCTGCCTCAGTTTCTTCTTTAACTTAAAGGTAATTTAGTATTTGCTGGGCAACTTAGGGGATAAGTGATAATTGAGGTTTTTTATTTAAAATTTTAAAATATTTATTTATTTATTGGATAGAGACAGCCAGAAATTGAGAGGGAAGGGGGAGGGTAGAAAGGGAAAGAGAGAAAGAGAGAGACCTGTAGCACTGCTTCACCACTTCTGAAGCTTTGCCCCTACAGGTGGGACCTAGGGGCTGTTCGAGCTCCTGACTCCCCACATGCAGAGGAGCCACTTCACAGGTGGTGAAGCAGGTCTGCAGGTGTCTACCTTTCTCTCCCCTTCTGTTTTCCCCTCTTCTCTCAATTTCTCTCTGTCCTATCCAACAATGACAACAATAATAACAACAACGATAAATAACAAGGGCAACAAAAGGAAAAAAAATAGCCTCCAGGAGCAGTGGATTCATAGTGCAAGTACCCAGTCCCATCGATAATCTTGGAGGCAAAAAAAAAAAAAAAAAAAAAAGGCCTTCTGAGGAAAAGAGCATAAAATAGAGAAGTCAAAGTTGGGCAGGTGAAAGGCAAAATCGAGACAAAGCAGAGCAAGATACAATGAAGCCAAACTAAACACAAAACATAGGTTATGATGAAGACAAAGCGACAAAGCTTTATTTACTAGCTCTTTAATCTGGCAACTGACTTTTGTACCACTTCAGATTGTGCAAATTTAAGTTACTCATTTGCTTCTAAATAGAATTATTAATTTTTTTTTAGACTAGGCTCAGCAAAATAGCTCCCCTAGGAAGATTCCTGCTTTGTCATGCTTACAAGTGAAGTTCAAGAACAGCCTACACCACAGTGAGGAAAGGTTTAGTACTGTGGTGTCTTTCACTCCTTCTCTGTCTTTCTTTTCTTTCTTTTCTTTCTTTCTTTCTTTCTTTCTTTCTTTCTTTCTTTCTTTCTTTCTTTCTTTCTTTCTTTCTTTCTTTCTTTCGACTTTCTTTATTTATGAGAAAGATAGGAGGAGAGAGAAAGGACCAGACATCACTCTGGCACATGTGCTGCCAGGGATTGAACTCAGGACCTCATGCTTGAATGTCCAAAGCTTTACCACTGCACCACCTCCCGGATCATTTTCCCTGCCTTTCTTTCCCTCTCTTCCTAACTGAAAAGGGGAGCCCAAGATGATAAACCCCCATGTGAAGGGAAGTTTAAATTTATCCTCTGTAAGTTCCTAATTCGAAGTTCTTAGGAAATATTCCTATCAAGTGACTATTTGAAAAGGCAACACTTGAAAACTACTGGATCGAATAGCTTTGGCTTTATCATTCTGCTCTGCTGCACATTCTGTATATAATAACACTACAGGACATTAATTGAAGACTATTTTCAATCTGGGCCATCCTTTTATGTCTTCCAAATGGCATGCTCATGATTAATCTTATCCTATAATGCTGTTTTGGCCATCAGAGTCCACTCTTCCTATGAACTGTGGCACTGACTACCATTTCAATGACAATGATTGAGGTTTAAATGAAATGTGAATCCGCTGACCACTGAATTCTCGTCAGGTTAGATAACTAATGCACAACCCAGACTTCTTGGTTTCTTTTTGCAACCCCGGCCTCAGGGGCTCAAGGTGCTGTGGGTCAGTATGTGGCTTTGAGAAAGGCCTTCTTTTCTTCTTTTCTGTAGCTCTGCCCTGATTTATTCTATGCATATAATATGAGCTGTGCTTATTACAGTAACTTACCGAAAACACAAAAGCCACATATGAGTAAGCTGAAATTATAATTCAGGCAAAAGTAGAAGAAAGCATTTGCATAAACAGTGCCAAAATTTCAAGGGGCCTCTCTTTAGGGGACAGAGACATCGGAACTTCAATCTGATGAATAATTTCCCCAGACCGTGCAGCAGCGAATCTATCATTTGACACAGATCTCCCTTTGATTTCCACTTAGGTTTAATGGTTGAATAATCATGGCACATAAGTTTATCTTTAATAACAGTTAACAACAGTCTCTGAGCAGATTCTGCAGGCTGTGGGGTTGTCATTTGTTGTTATGGTGATTGTCTGTTTCAACTATCACAGCTGTTGGTGTTTTTATTTATTTATTCATGATTTGATTCCTGCCTCTCCCACATCTCTGATGCTCAAAGGCCAGGTTATTTCCCTTTCCTCTTTGAATTATGAAAGGCCGCTGTGACAGCCCCTCATCCTTACCCGGGCTGTGGAGTGTCACACAGGGCCCTATGGTGCTGAACAAAAAGCCACGTCTTTCCGAATCTGGCAGAGCTCTTTATGAGAGCAGGGCCTTCTTGTGGGGGGCTTTCTCTGTCAGTGAGTGGCAGGCATGAATGGGATCCTATCAGGGGCTCTGAGCCAGTGAAGACTCGTCTTCATGTTTCTTGGCCAAGAGAGTGGAACTACCAGGAGAAATGCAAATTCCCAGGCCTCCATTTGGTTATGCAAAGATTTGATGCCACTGTGAATAGACATAGGGTAGCACTGTGAGCCGAACTCTCCATATTTGGCTGAAGAGACGGCGTGGCGATAATGATGCATAGCATCCTTCATTCAATTGTGCAGGGACAGGTTTGCATTGAAGCAAATGACATCATTTCCTTTGTCTTCAGAAAGGCTCAGTGGGGCAGAGCGTGCATACAGCGATACACTTCTGGAAAGAGACAAATTCAGGCCTTGCATTCTCAGCATACCCTGGAATGAGGCATGGCACTAAAGGAAGCTGTTGTTGGGCAGCTGATTTTGAGCTTGAACATGCCCCAAATGCCAGGCACCCCTTCCCCCAACTCTGCCCCATGTCTCCTACATCGCATGGGTAAATAAAACAAAGCTTGTTGGATAGAGGCTGGACAAAGTGTGATATTCCACAACGTAAACTCATAAGCCACATCTCCCAGAGGGTACGTGATGATTGAGGTTGGTGATAAAATGTATCCCATTTATCTGCTAATCTCCTCTGAGCAGAGTCTGGTTCCTCGGAGGTGACAGCAGAGGGAAGAAAGATGGAAGAAAAGAAGTATGAGGAAGGAAAATTGCAAGAATAGATCGCTCATCTCTTGATCTTTTGAGAGATATTTTCTATGACATCCTCTAGAACGTGTGTTTCCTGCCAAATTCAGCAAAAGAAAGACTCAGTAGATCCCTGGCCCTTGTTAGCTTTGGGGAAGAGGCTGCTACAATGTGCAGTGAGACAACTGTCCTTCAAGCAACAGATGATATTTCAAATTCTTTGCTTTTTAAGAAGTGTTAGGTTTGAGCTCCCAGGTCCCCACCTGCAGGGGAGTAGCTTCACAGGTGGTGAAGCAGGTCTGCAGGTGGCTGTCTTTCTCTCCTCCTCTCTGTCTTCCCCTCCTCTCTCCATTTCTTTCTGTCCTAACAAGGACAACAACAACTACAACAACAATGAAAAACAACAAGGGCAACAAAAAGGGAAAATAAATAAATATTAAAAAATAGAAAAAAAGAAGCAATTTTGTATGGTAACAGTAAAAATAAATAGGCAGTGATATTTCAGAAGTTAATGGTGGGTGCTAGGAGTAACGGAACACTTGAATTTTTGAGATCGCTTTATTAATATCTTTGTTTTAAATAATGAACACCAGAAAATGGTATTGATTGGTAAGCAGAACCTGATCCACATCTCGGCACTGTGAGCCTTTCAGCCTGCCTCACTCCACTGCCATTTCTCAACGTCAGGTTGAAATCAGACATGGAAGCTTCTTTTAACAGATTACATGCCCTTCACAGAACCTATGAAAGGGAGCTGGGTGGCAGTGCAGCGGGTTAAGCACACATGGCCTTATGTACAAGATCTAGATCTGGCATAAGAATCCGGGTTAAGTAAAGATCCCGGTTCCATTCCCTGGCTCCCCACCTGTAGAGGGGAGTCGCTTCACAAGCGGTAAAGCAGGTCTGCAGGTATCTATCTTTCTCTCTCCTTCTATGTTTTCCCCTCCTCTCTTGATTTCTCTCTGTCCCATCCAACAACAATAACAATAATGACAACAACAAGGGAAACAAAAATGGAGAAAAACATAGCCTCCAGGAGCAGTGGATTCATAGTGCAGGAACCCAGTCCCAGCGAAAACCCTGGAGACCAAAAAAAAAAAAAAAAAAAAAAGAACCCATGAAAAAAGCAATTGTAATATGAGCATCATCATTTTTCACACTTATACAGCTTAGTGGATCTCCAACTCTGTCCTTTAAAACAAAACAAAACCAAAATAATCCTGGGAGTCTGCTAGCTAGAGGCAGTGTTCTTAGGCTCAATTCCATCAGTGAGGCATTGTCCACATAATAAAAATGTACAAGAGGGGCTGAGCAGTGTTGTATATGTTAAGTGAATATGCTACTGTGTACAAGGACCTAGGTTCAAGCCCCTGGCCCCACCTGCCCAGGGAAAGCTTCACAATGAAGTCATCTACAAGTCTCTCTCTCTCTTTAGCTCACTCTCTCCCTGTCGATGCCCCTTCCCTCTGTTTCTCTTATTCCTATCAAATCAAATATATAACATTTATAGACATATGCTTGATATAACTTGACCTCAGTAGATATTATTTCTGTATTTATTTTTAGCTTCTTTGTCCATAAATGTTCAGCAAGTCTTCAGCACTTGATGACTACTGCCTACTAGACCATGAAGACTAATGTGTATCTATTTAATTAATTTGTTGAAGCTATCACAAAGCCCTGCTGACTGCTTTGATGTCCAGCACTCAAATGATTTTCATCATGACCACACTTACTACTTTAGTCTGATCCATCAAAGAACAGAACAACTCCATCCTATCAGGTCTTACGACTTGTACCTTTGCTACTGCATAATCTCTCCACACAGCAGTCAAAGGAAACTTTATTATTTTTTTTTAATTTCCACCATTGTTATTGCTCTATGGCTTGGCTCGATGCTTGTAGGATGAATCTACCATTCTGGCTGGCCATTTTTCCTTTTGTTGTATTGGACAAGATAAAGATAAATTGAGAAGGGAGGGGAATATAGAGAGGGAGAGTGAAAAAAAGATACTTGTAACTCTTGCTTCACAGCTTGTGAACCTTATTCATGCAGGTGGGAACAGGGGGCTTGAATTCCAGTCCTTGCACATGGTAATGTGTGCACTCAAACAGATTAGCTATTGCCTGACCCCTCAAAGAAGATGTTTAATATATAGATGGATGATATGGTTTTTGCTTATAACTCAGAAATACCTCTTATCTCACTATCGAGGAGAGCTGGGTCTCATATTACTCTTCAAGAACCTAGATCGTCAGGAGTTGGGCGGTGGTGCAGCGGGTTAAGCGCATGTGGTAAAAGCACAGGGACTGGCATAAGGATCCTGGTTCGAGGCCCCGGCTCCCCATCTGCAGGGAGTTGCTTCACAGATGGTGAAGCAGGTCTGCAGGTGCCTATCTTTCTCTCCTCCTCTCTGTCTTCCCCTCCTCTCTCCACTTCTCTCTGTCATATCCAACAACAATGACATCAATAACCACAACAAGGGCAGCAAAAGGGAAAATAAATAAATACAAAAAAAAAAAAAAAAAGAACCTAGACAGTCTGTCTTGCCTGAAGTTGCCTACTCTCTTCTTTGTGTCCATCTTCCTCCAGACATTTTGGCTTCCTAGTAACTGTTCCATAAATATTTGTTGAATAAAGTATTATCTGTCATGTCTAAATTCTACTGTTATGAAGGTAAACTAACACATATATTTGATTACATTTGGGTGGGAAAACATACAGTTAACAAGTATGTACAGGAAGAAGAAGAGAACAAGATATGAATGGATAAAATCGAAGAAATAATTAAGGGGCAGTTTAGTTGAGTTTAAAATCTGTGTGAATATGTCATGCCCATGCATACTGTGCATACACACACAACTTGCGGCACACAGTTATATCTCCTGTCATCAAAATGATTTTTAGAATGCAGTTCAACACATCAGCTTTCACTGTGATCTCCTAGGAAGACCGTGACTTTTAGATGCTCCTTGTTGAAGATCCCTGATTTCATGCTGCCTTTTAGTTGTTACTGGAAATTCCCTGATTTGATTTTGTCTGCTACTTGTTGGTACAGGCTTGTATTGCTGCTTTTCAGCTACTTCTTTTATTTGAAAAGGTTACATGCAGTGCACCATGCTCACTCTCTTATGTTACAAGGTCCTGTTGTATGTTTTAAATATATTTATAATTAATTTAATTTTATTATTTATATTTATTGATTGGATAGACACAGCCAGAAATTGAGAGGTAAAGAGGAAACAGAAAGGGAGTAAGACAGAGAGACAGCATCATACCTGACTTACCACTTGTGAAGCTTTCCCTCTGTAGGTGGGGGTGGGGCTTGAACCCGGGTCTTTGTGCATTGTGACATGTGTGCTCAACCAGGTGTGCCACCACTGGGCCTCCAAATTCCTGTTCTCTAGGAGACGTCTGGTAGATGTTATAACTTAATGAGTAACATGGTCAACAGACCCTCAGAGACCAAAAGTCTGTATTTGAATATTGATGATGTTAACTAGCACCCCTCTCAGAGTCTGGAAAAATAAAAAGGTGACCTGAGGCTGGATGAAATATTTCATGTGGTATCAAAGACTCTATGTGATATATGACATTTACAACAATGCCCCTGATAGTCAGACATTAACCTGCCCTTATGCATGTACCCTGACATTTTCCCCTAATGAAAGTATTCTGACATTTACCTCCCTACTGCATGTACTCTTGAAAAGATTCTTTGATGTTCCTCATTTGTCTTTGATGTAACCCCTATCTTGGTCAATAAATATTCTGTTGGAGTTCTGGTTGTGGGGCCACACACTCAGCACTGTCCCATCTCAGGATACCCTGTGTGTGGCCATCTACAGATCTCTCACCGTCAATGATGTCAGAAATAGTTTAATAAATTCTGTGTTTGGTCAAAACCCCAGATCCTGGCAGTTCCACACATGAGGCAATTTAAGAACTATTATTTGATAGGGTTGTGATTTTCTGGGCTGACTTTTTCAGATAGAGAAAAATGGATAAAGGGATAGAGGACCAGAGGGATAGAGGGAAAGAAAAATACCACAGTAACAAGGTTTCTCTGAGTGTGGTAGAGGCCAGAATAAACCCAGGGTTGTATGCACAGCAGGGCAGGCTTCCTTCCAGGTGAGCTATCTTGCTATTCTACCATACTTTATTTAGTCCCCGTGTTTCTTTAGACTTTTTTTAGGCTGTGACAGTTTCTAAGACTTCCCATGTTTTTTGATCATCTTAATAGCTTTGAGAAGTACGAGGCAAGTATTTTAAAAACTCTCAGCTGTAATTTGTATGATTTTTTTCATGATTAGACTGAATTATGGGTTTTTGGATAATACACTATTTTCATGACATTATATCAAGGATACAAGTTATAAACGTTGGTTATCTCTGTTGATGTTGACCTTGATCACCTAGCTAAAACATCTTACAAATTCCAATTGAGGGGAAGTTTTTAAAATACCTCATTAATAACTTTCAACATTACCCAAGAAGCTTTGAAGGAATAAAATATGATTTAATATTTTTCTGCCTCTAAGATTCCATACTTCCATTATAGCTGGTTATCAAAAGTTTTTCAACCAATTACAATATTTTATTCATTTATATGTTTATGTATACAATAAAATATATATTCATATATTCTTTGATGTGGATAATTAAAGTAGGGTTCAACAGAAATAATTAAAATTTAAATGTCCTTATAAATGGGATAAATGGCTGCTTTCTGTTAATATGTTTAGTATGATTTACCCAGAACAAAATAAGTGAAAATCACAGCACTGTTTTGGGGCAAAGAAGTAGAACCAGAATCTGAGATTGTGTGGTTCAGTCAAATTCTATTAATAGTGGTAGAAGGTCTAGCATGCATGTAACAATGTAAAACAAAAACAAAACATGCTCATTGTTCAAATCAAGCTCTAAAAAAAGGCACTGGGATTATGAAGTGATTCTTACAAAAGCTCATGTGGTTCCTGGTCTTAATTGCTATTGTGATGAGATGAATGTAAATCTGTTGGGACCTGCTTGGCCTTGATCTAGGCCCAGCAGACACTCCCTAAGCTGGCTCAAGTTTCACTGATGGTCACTAACTTCCTCAGAGTGACACAGCACTTCCTGTGAGCCTTGCCTGAATTCACCACTGCCCTCCAACTGATGATGTGTAAAGAGCATAAGCCCCACGATGGTGATGCCACCTCACACCTCCTCTAAAGTCATCTCACCCTATCTTTCCATCCCTGCCTCCCCCCCCCCCCCCACCTATAAAGAATGACCTTTTCCTCAATAAAGTGAGTCACTGCCTTAACAGAACTCCTGACTTGGTGTCTTTTCTTCTCTCAAGTCTTCGACACTCTCCCTCCCACTCAGCCCCAAAAGGGGGGTCCGGCTGGTCCAGATCTCCCTCCTCACAACTACCTGTTGGGGAGAACCCGACATAAATCCTTTTATTGATATCAGAAACAGAGAATCTGGATAGTGTCTAAAGGAAATGAGAAGGGAAAAATAAATGATTAGAGAGTTATCTAGGAAACACTGAACTCCTTGGGGTTATTGGGTTTCTAGCAGGATAAGGACAGATTTAATGACAGTTTGAGAATATAGAGACAAGACTAAGGTATGATTAACTGTGTGCAGCTGATTTCAGCTTCTACCAAGGGAATGGCACATTTACAAGAATATGGATTTGCTTTGGTCATTGAGTAGATATAATAGGCTAGGAGACAGCAGCGATATGTTATCACTCTAGGATGCATTGTAGCTGGAGAAAGAAGACCCACAGTTTAGCAGGATGAAGCCCCATGAAAAATGTGGACTTGTGGTCCAGAACAGCATGTGAACAGGAACTGATATCTGCTTCCTGGTTATGCGAATTTTAACTGGCACCACAAATAACTAGGAGCAAAACTTCTGTCCATAAAAAGCAAACATAACAATATGGAGCCTAAGCTCACCCTGTTCATTCCTTTACAAATGATCTGAAGTCAGTCACTGATTGTTAGAGAAATGCAAATAAAGACAACATTGAGATTCCACCTCACCCCTGTGAGAATGGCATACATCAAAAAGGACAGCAGCAACAAATGCTGGCGAGGCTGTGGGGACAGAGGAATCCTTCTGCACTGCTGCTGGGAATGGCAATTGGTCCAACCTCTGTGGAGAGCAGTCTGGAGAACTCTCACAAGGCTAGACATGGACCTTTCATGTGAACCAGTAATCCCTCTCCTAGGGATATACCCCAAGGACTCCATAACACCCAAACAAAAAGATATGTGTACAATTATGTTCATAGCAGCACAATTCGTAATACCTAAAACTTGGAAGCAACCCAGGTGCCCAACAACAGATGATTGGCTGAGAAAGCTGTGGTATATATACACAATGGAATAGTATGGCTATTAAGAACAATGAACCCACCTTCTCTGACCCATCTTGGATGGAGCTAGAAGGAATTATGTTAAGTGGGCTAAGTCAGAAAGACAAAGACGAGTATGGGATGATCCTACTCATAAACAGAAGTTAAGAAAGAAGAACAGAAAGGGAAACTCAAAGTAGGATTTGACTGAATTTGGAGTAGGGCACCAGGTTTGAATAGCAGCTTCATTTCTTACTTTGTTCAGAGTTCTCACTGAGTTTCTTAACTTCTCAGAGACTCTAGTACCTTTCCTATAAAATTAACAGAATATTACCTATTATGCGGGGGTGCTGGGGTGCTGCGAGTATTTTTTAAAAATTATCTTTATTTATTTATTTGAATAAAGACAGTCAGAAATCAAGAGGGGAGGGAAGATAGGGTGAGAGACAGAGAGACACCTGCAGCCCTGCGTCACCACCTGTGAAGCTTTCCCTCTGCAGGTGGGGACTGGGGGCTTGAACCTGGGTCCTTGTATATTGTAACATGTGAACTCAACCAGGGGTGCCACCACCCGGCCCCTCTGGGAGTATTTAATGCAGTAATATTTATGGTTGATCTGCTCTATCTAATAGCACATAGAAAAGCTAATAATTTCTAGGGAAAATAGCTGTTTTATTTAATCACATTCTCCAACTCTAAGACTCTACTGATAACTCAGTATCACTTATAACATGCGCACAAGTTAATGCTGGACGAATAATAATAGTGAAAATAACAAAGGATATACATTGTTCTTGTATATTCACAGAGCTTATAGTAGATGATGATTCAATAACATTGATTTAATAACAATGTCAGTGAATATTTAAAAAAAAGACACAGTGACATAGGCATCAAGACTTTAAAGACTTATTTGTTTGCTTTTAATAATGGGACACAGACCCCAGAACACTGCTGAGCTTGGACTTACGGCTGTACTGGGCCTGAAACTGGTACCTCTGAATCTCAAGCAAGAAATTCTGGTACACAACCACTATACTATCTCCCTAGTCCTATGCATCAATTTTAAGGGACATCATGATTTCAATAACATCAAATTTCAAAAATAAAAACGGTCTATCATAAGGAAACATTACATAATTATATCATAGTATAATCATGTTACTAAATATAATAAAAGACAACATAATTATTGTGAAATTTTCTATCTTGTAAAGCTACTGCATAATTATTGTCTCAGTTCAAATGGAAAGCTGTTCAATGCCTAAATACTGATCATCAGCTTGAATCTTGGGATTTTCCTTTGGATATATTTGTTCTACTCCCCAGTCAACCTGTTTCTCCTCAGTTGCCCTCATAGTCTGGCCCTATCCTGTGGATATGTGCCACCTCAGGACTTGTTCCTAGCTTTGCTGCCCATTGTTCTGCTAATATTGTCAACTGTGCTTGAAAATTCCAGTCTTGGTGAGGTATCACATTCGAAGAAGTTGAATGTAATGAATATGGCTAACAACCAAAAGCTATTTAATATGGTTTGAAGCCTCCCATTTTGCTTTCTCTCTTGCAGAACATGAAAGCAAATTCAATCCTTCATCCTGAAGGCAGTGTGTATCCACACCTCATCTTTCTTGCCCACTAATTCTTTTCAACTGTTTAGCATTTTCAAACCTCCTCTTTCCCATCTCTCACATTCTCTACATGTTTCCTAATATTCTTTCAACTTTGTGATTAAAATCAGAGAAGGAAATGTCACCTAGATCATGTCAAGATTTTTACTAATTGTAGTTGAGAGTAAAGGCTCTGAGACTCTGACTTTTTATTTTACATTTTAGCGATTCCTTATTTGTCATGCAGTGGCACCCTATGCCATTCTCACTTTAGGACTGAACAGTAAGGCAAAGTTGGTTAAGGTGTGGAGTTTGGGGCCAGATGAAAGCAGAAAGAACTAACAGGATCAACTTCTGCATATAACTAACTCCTATTAAAAAAACAACATGATTGTTATTTTTTTTTAATGAGAGAGAAGAGAGGAGAAGAGTGAATCAAAGTATCATTCTGGTACATATGATGCTGAGAATTAAACTTGGAATCTGGGAGTCAGGTGGTAGTGCAGCGGGTTAAACACATGTGGCGCAAAGCGCAAGGACTGGTGTAAGGATCCTGGTTTGAACCCCCGGCTCCCCACCTGCAGGGAGGTGAAGCAGGTCTGCAGGTGTCTATCTTTCTTTCCCCCCTGTCTTCCCCTCCTCTCTCCATTTATCTCTGTCCTATCCAACAACGACATCAACAACAACAATAACTACAACAACAAAACAACAAGGTCAACAAAAAGAGAAAATAAATAATAATAAAAAATTAAAAAAATAAACTTGGTATCTTATGCTTGAGAATCTAAGGTTCTATCCACTGAGGCAGCTTCTAAACTGTCTTAATGTCTCTTTAATGCATCCTTGTAACTTAGCAATCTTTAAGTCTTCCTTGTAGGCTGTAGAAAAATCCTGGGCATGAACAAAAGAGCATATAGACCCAAGGAAGTTTTTCATTGGTTCTAACATCAACTTTGTTTTACTCTGGGTCGCTCTGAGATTCCACTTCCCTGGTACCATTTTGCTGGTCTGAAAATCCTGTACCATTGATTGAGTTCTGGAGTGCCAGTTCTTTAAGAATTTCTAGGACACTTAGGGTTGGTTAAATGTAATAGTTGAAAAACAACCATTCAAAGTGTACATGGTATATAAAACACAAAGGTATATCTATATTTAGAAATGACTATAATTTACTATAATAATTTGTTTTGAGCACTTATGCTTTGCTATTTTGCAATTTATCACATGTATTTTTTCAAAGAGTAATTTACTCATTTTATGACAGAGAGCAACAGAGAGAGAGACCACAGAGCACTTCTCCACTCTGGTATACATGATACCAGAGATTGAGGATGGAGCCTCAAATGTGGAAGGGCTACCCTCTACCCAAAACAAGATGTTCCCAGCTACTACTAAGAGTATTTCATGCTTATTATGAGGTTTTTTTTATTGTTGTTGTAGTTATTATTATTTTTGCTATTGATTTCATCGTTGTTGGATAGGACAGAGAGATATGGAGAGAGGAGGGAAGACAAAGAGGGGGAGAAAAAGGTAGACACCTGCAGATCTGCTTCACCATCTGTGAAGTGACTCTCCTGCAGGTGTGGAGCCAGGGGTTCCAATCAGGATCCTTATGCTGATCCTTATGCTTTGCCCCATGTGCGTTTAACCTGTTGTGCTACTGCCCGACTGCCCCCCCAGCCCCCTGCCTTTTTTTTTAAACGAGAGAAATCAGCATATTGAATTCCCTTTATCAGAAAAAGTACTCAGTTTGGAGAAATTTGGTTTCTAAGTTTGGATAACATGCTGTAGAAAAGACCACTCACTCAAATTGCATGCAGGAACTTTAGATTATCTATGTAGGTAGGAAAGTTTTACATTATAAAATAAATTGAAGCAGTGGTATTATTGGTTTCAGTAATAACACAATTACTCAGTTACATGTAGCTATATAGTCATGGAACCAAGTCTATGGTCTATGGTAATGTTCCTTCAGTCTCTCTGGGATTAACCAAGTTGAGCATGGATGGCATGCTCTTCTAAGAAACATTTCCTGTGCTGTTCTTGATGGGTTAGCAAAGCCTGAGAGGATAGTGTTTGTGGAAATTTCATTAATTACTTTACTTCAAACAGGATGGAAGTATTTGTTAAAAATTCAGATGAGAGATCTGAAACAAAACCAGATATAACTTGTCATTTGGTCCTGGAGGATTTGTTTCAGGAGCAAAATTGTTTCTATGAAGTTACAAAGTATGTCTGAAGTTTATAATTTAGCTAGCTAAAATTATCAAGTATTTGTAAAATTACTGCACTTGAAATATGTTAAACATCTTTGCAAAGAGTTTCTGGCATCTGGCATCAGAGAAAACTACATTTAAAGACAACCCAATGTTAAAAACGCAATTGCTAGTTAGCATTGCTATATGTTGCTTAGAGAATCCATTTTGGCAACGTACATCTCATTTCTAGATTTATTTCTGCCATCCATAGGGGCCTTGGGTAATCACTCATTGTTGGTATGTTCCCTCCCCCCCCCCCATCTCTGAGAAGAATTGGTTTGCCCCTTGCTAGTTTCACACCCCGCTTTCTCCCCGCCCCCTATGCTAAGGACAGGCAGAGTCCCAGCAGCAGTGGTAGAGAGAGGATGATTGAGAAAAGCACATGGTGTGGTGATTTGCCCATTCATGAATAAAGATTAAACTGCATTCTTAGCCCAGCCTTGTGTCTCTGGTCGTCTCTGTTACCCGCCCGTGAAGCTACCGCGGATAAAACAACAACTCATTTCTTTATGTCTTCTTACTGGACATCTAGCTTTAGCTTTTCTGTTTTATGATTAAGGGCAATTAATATTTCCTCAGGATTTTGGACTTTTCAAGCAAATAAATACAATTATTTTTTCCCATGAACTATGCTTTACCATCAGGCGTATGATGATGTCTGTAGAATGATTTCACAATTGGAATGAACATGTGTTCCGAAATCATTAAACAAGTCCCAGATACTCAATAACTTTGTGCTTTAGCAATAAACTTCATGTGACCAGAGAGGTGGTACAGTAGTGAGGAGGACTTGCAGGTCAAAGGTCTTGAGTTGGCACCAAATGTGCCAGTGATGCTCTAGTTCTCTCATTCTCAAATAAATGAATATATCAGTACATATTTTTAAAAAGACAAGTTTTTTTTTAAGAAATAGAAATACTTTCCAATGATGTATACAGAAGCTTCCTTGTCTTTTAAAACTTATTTTTTGCAGGTACAATTGAATATATGATTGATAAAGTGAGGCCCAATAATCATCTGATTGAGTCTTGCAATGTCTACTGTCATTCATATTTTCTCAATTATATCAAAACTATAAAATGAATAATAACAACATTTTCACTTCTATTGGATAGCTAGCTTTTAGATAATATTAGGAGACCATCAAGATGGAATAATATGCTGTTAACTTATAAAGTTTAACATAGGGGATTCCGGAAGATGGTGGAATGAGAAGCTGTTAGTGGCTTGAGCTCTGACCACATCTACTGGAAAAGGTAGGATTTTTTGCCTTTAGTAGGCCAGTCAATAAGGGGTCCTATCGGTGACACCAAGGAGGTGACTATAACTCAATTTGGGGTAGAAAATAGAATAAAGTTTAACATAAATTATTACTTTATTCTAAACATGATACTTGGGAATCATTTGAGCCTCAAGACCTTTAGGCACTATTTATTCCTTCTTTGGGAACTGTCTTTTCAATAATTTTTGGTTTGTTTTCAACATTTTAGCTCTGCATTTGTATCATTGCATATACACTGGAATTATGATTATATATAGGCTATTTCTTTAAAATGACTCCAAAATACATAGCTTTCTCTTCTGCCTTGTCAAGTTGTCAACTGAGATAAATTTTCATTTGTCTGAAGAATTCCTATTAGACTCTCTTTTAGTGTAGATCTTTTTATTTAAAAAAAAAATAAAGTAAAATAAAAAAGATCATCTCAGATTTTCATTTGAAAGCAACTTTTATTTCTTCAGTATTTACTTACTTATTTACTTACTGTCATAGTTGAGGCTTTATCTCTCAGGCTGACTTTATGAAGTAGGAAGAGAAAGAAACAGAGTGAGAAAAAGGAAGAAAGGGAGAAAGGAGAAGACACCACAGCTTCCTCCAGGGCTGTCGTATTCCAATATGATGTACTTGGGGCTGAAATCTGGACTCCTCACATGGCAAAGTGGGTGAGCTCTTTCATCAACCCTATGCCTTCATATTTAAAAACATTTTCATTGCATAGATAATTTTTAAGTATGAAGTTATTTTCTTTTGGCAGTTCAAAATGCTATCCCATTGCTTCTATTTTTCATCAGTTCTGCTGAGAATTTAGCTGCCAATCTTACTGTTACTACTTTAAAGACAATGGCTTTATCTCTGTCACTTTTTAGGACTTCCTTTTGTTCATCGATATCCTCTAGTGTTATTGTGATGTGTACATAAGTAGTGTGCATGTTTCTTCCCTTGAGTGTTTTTTTTTTTTCTTCTTCATTAGATTTTGCTGGGCTCCTGTCTTACCTGCTTTGGAAGATACATTCTCTATTTTCTTCAAATATCGTTTCTGTCTCAGTCACTTGCTTCTCTCCTTCAAATGTAAATTCCTTTGAGATGTTCCCAAGTGTCTTTTTCACTTGTCCAATGTTTTCTATTTAATCCAACTGTGTCCCATATTCTGCGAAGTTCACCTAATATAGTTCTTACTTTTATATATTTGTATATGAAATATATTATAGAATATCCATATTTTAAAGTCCTTGTGAAATAATTCTGATACCACATGTGAGTATGTTGATATGTTGCTGACGACACTTTTCTTCTTGTCCTATGACAGTTCTTTACCTTTTCTCGCTACAAACCTTCTTTAATTGTATACTGCACTTTGCATAATGAAACGCCTTAGGGAATTCTGGTGATGATATGTTTTATCAGTGAGAGTTTACCCTGACCTGTGTTAAACAGCACTGAGTGTGAGTGTGTGTGTGTGTGTGTGTGTGTGTGTGTGTGTGTGTGTGTGTGTGGTTAATTTCAATTCAACAAGGAACTGAGCTACATCAAAGCATGACTGCATTTTTTAGAAACATGCGAGTCTAATTTTTGTTTACAATCTTCTCTTTGTGTCTTTCATGGAGCTGATCCAAGAGAACTTCAGTTCCTAGAGATATTCGGGAACTTATGTGCTACTCACAGAGACCCCCCCACACACACACACTCTTTAATCTATCCAATGAGTCTTCATATATAACACATATCTCTAACGATGTGCCTATGGTATTTATTCAGGAAGGCAAAGAAAGAACCATAAGACTGGAGCTGTGGGTTTCATTCCTCATTTTTGAAAGTTTAGCCCAGATAAACTGGCTCCCAGTTGACATTAGGCCTAGGTAAACATCTTTATGGACATTTATAAAAAAGTCCACTGACTTTACCAAGAACCTGTCCTTATACACAGGACCCCTGAGGAGTAACTGCAGTAATCTTTAAGCTCCTGACAAATTCTCCATAGTAACATACTTTCTAGTAGCACAGAAGTAATAACAAACAAAAGACATATTTTCTGCTGTAATTTAAAATAAAATATTAAATGAGATGAGAATAGAAAAATATGGATATGCTTTCCTAGAGTTTTCCTCTGCTCCAATATGAACTGTTACAAGGGAAAAAGTGGAAAAATATTATGAGAGTAATTTTTTTCAAAGTGGCTTTGACTGACTATTGAAATACATAATACAATTGACTTAAAAAAAAGGGAAAATGGGCAGAAAATCCCCCATCTCTCTTCTATTTCTGACTTTAGTACCATGGTTCAGGTCTCCATTGTCTGGTAATAAAATGCCATTGTAGGGGGCCGGGCAGTAGTGCTGTGGGTTAGCACACATGGTGCAAAACCCAAGGACCAGTATAAGGATCCCGGTTGGAACCCCTGGTTCCTCACCTGCAGGGGGGTCACTTCATGAGCAGTGAAGCAGGTATCTATCTTTCTCTCTCCCTCTCTGGATTTCTCTCTGTCCTATCAAACAACGAACAACATCTTGGTACCAGAGTATTGAAGCTGGAGGGTTGACATCTCAGGTTTGGCATCTCTGGATACCAAGGTTGTGGCACTGGTTGCATTGATCTGGTTGAGGTCAGCAGATGTAGTCTCACATGATAGGGAATCAAGAGAACACTAAAGAAGTACAATCAAAGTCCCAGAGTCTCCAAGACTGTGAGAAATAATGGATTTTAAAGAGAATGGGGAAGGTTCCTTGCTGTCTTAGAGTTTAAGAGGACAGCAGATAATTACTATTATAACTAAGTTATTTGGGAGCTTGTTTTACTTTGAAAACCCCATGGTTAGGATTTGCTGTACCATATAAGACCTTACCATGATGATTTATGTCATTTCATGCTATTTACAAATAACTATATCTTAGGTACTGACAGACTGGTTGTTTTTTCTTAAAAGGAGACAATACCTTTTGGCTGCAGCAGCCATCTTCCAGTAAATCGTCAAAATGACTAACACAAAGGGGAAGAGGAGAGGGACCCGCTGTATGTTCTCTAGGCCTTTTAGAAAACATGGAGTTGTTCCTTTGGCCACATATATGCAGTTCTATAAGAAAGGTGATATTGTAGATAGAAAGGGAATGGGCACTGTTCAAAAAGGAATGCCCCACAAATGTTACCATGGCAAAACTGGAAGAGTCTACAACGTTACCCAGCATGCTGTTGGTATTGTTGTAAACAGAAAGTCAAGGGCAAGATTCTTGCCAAGAGAATTAGTGTTCGTATTGAGCATATTAAGCACTCTAAGAGCAGAGACAGCTTCTTGAAACGTGTGAAGGAAAATGATCAGAAAAAAAAGGAAGCCAAAGAGAAGGGGACTTGGGTTCAGCTGAAGCGCCAGCCTGCTCCACCCCGAGAAGCACACTTTGTGAGAACCAATGGAAAGGAACCAGAGCTGCTGGAACCCATTCCCTATGAATTCATGGCATGATCAATATAAAAACTTCATACAATATCAGAACTATAAAAAAGGAGGCAATATCTTAGTCAAATTTATGTAAGCACCATCACAACATACTAAAGCTCAGTATATCAGAGTTAATCTGGAATGCAGGCATCAGTCCAGCTGCTAAATTCTGCTGCTCTGAGTATGTCACTCTACTTTTTAGTAGTAATATATTTGGCAGTCACATGGAGATACTGTGTGAGAATAACAACAAAGACTCAAGTCCTGCGCTGTCCAATTTTCTTCCTGAAAGCCACCATGTGAAGATACAGAATTTAGGTCCGAGTAGGTTGGTAATTGGCTATTCCTCCTCCCTTCAACATTTATATAATTTCCTTGAACAAATAATGAGTAACTTCTTTTTCCTCCTACTCTAACAACTTAAGTCTCATAATAGTTAGAACTTGCTACTTCTCTTAATACATTCAATTATCTGCTGATTCAAGCATCTTCAGGTCAAACACATTATACAATGGCTAATTATGCCTTTTCCTGTGGGTAAGAAGATCTTTAAATTTAATTAAAAGACCTTAACTCAACTCCTTCACATTAGGGTCTACATCCCAATGGATTTTCTGCAGGGTGACTTAAAGAGCCAAGCCTAATATTAAAATATGTAGCAGCTATTACTTGTTCCTTCTCCAAAGCAAAATTATTTTGGTTGAAGGATATATTGGTCATCAGTTTCAGTCTCTCAATTTTGCCTCTGCATTCACTATTTATTTATTTTTTAAATTTTATATTTATTTATTTTCCCTTTTGTTGCCATTGTTGTTGTAATTATTGTTGTTGTTATTGATGTCATCATTGTTAGACAGGACAGAGAGAAATGGAGAGAGGAGGGGAAGAGAAAGATAGACACCTGTAGACCTGCTTCACCACTTGTGAAGCGACTCCCTGACAGGTGGGAATCCGGGGGCTCGAACCGGGATCCTTATGCTGTTCCCTGAGCTTTGTGCCACATGCACTTAACCCACTGTGCTACCACCCGACTCCCTGCATTTACTCTTAAAGGCATATGAGTTGAGAAAGCTTGTTTGCTAGTTTGAAAGTTACTTACTTTCTATATCTTATGTCAGTACAGCACCTTAAATGCAGGCTTACATTTCTCAGTCTCAATATCGTCTTTGACATGCTAATAAACACATAAGCAAAAGTGACAGGAAGAAAATCATGAAAGGAGAGAAAAAAAGTTATGTAGCACATCTGAGACATAGAGTTCAAATATACAGGATGTTTTTATATGCAAGGGAAGAGTCACAAACAAATATCTTTCTATCTCCCCTCTCTAAATTAGAGTAGAGAGAGGGGCAGGGGTAAGGAACTTTTGGGTTAATATCTTCCAAGAAAACATAAAAATCAAGAAGAATATTGTGTTTTTCTTAAGTTTCTTGAGTTTTACTTCCACTGTTTTCTTGACTTGGATTTTTTTTTTTTTTTCTTATCAACCTTACACTAAAAGAGAACACCAGATGTTGACAAAAGGAAACAGGGAAAGAAGCAATCTGGAAAGAAGCAATTGTGCGTTATTCTGTGGTGAATTTCTCTTGTCCCCTCCCCACCGCCCAAACACACACCCCTCATTCCTTCCCTTCTCTTTTATATCCTTCCTGTCCCTCCCTTTTCCTCCCCCCTCACTCTTCCTTTATTCTTTTCATTTTTTTTAAATCTTTCTTTCCTTCCTTTAGCTAGAGACAGTAAGGCAAAAATAAAGAGGGAAAGAAACAAGAACACTGAAGCATGCTTTAATGCCGGTGGGGTGGGGCTCCCTTTATTCTTCATCTTCTGTTTTAGGCAAGTACCTCAAAAAGACAGCTGATTATGTGAACAGTGCCTGGAGTGGGCCAAACCCATGTCCACTCCTATTTCTTGCTTATTAGAAATAGTCACAGGAGAGTAATGAATGGTAATAATTATTTTCACTGACTCAACAAGTAGGCATTGGAAAACCACCGGATCCTTTTGAACAGCACAATAGCATTAGGAAGGTGATACTATATATATATACATCACTGATATACTATCCACATCACTGACATGCTACCAGTGATGGGCACGAAGGGATAGAGAGCTATCTCACTGGGAAGAGCATCACCGGGCTTGTATGCAGGAAGCCCTAGGTTGTATGCTGGCCTTGAAAAAGATTGTGTTAAGGGGGATGAGCAGTGGCAGACCAGGTTAAGTGCACATGGTGTGAAGTGCAAGGATCAGTTTAAAGATCCCAGTTTGAGCCCCTGGCTCCCCACCTGTAGGGTGGGGTCGCTTCACAAGCGATGAAGCAGGTCTGCAGGTGTCTTTTTCTCCCCCTCTCTGTCTTTACCCTCCTTTCTCTCAATTTCTCTCTGTCCTGTCCAACAAGAAAACAATAAAAATGAAAAAAAAAATGGCCACAGGAGCAGTGGACTCATAGTGCAAGCATCTAGCCCCAGAGATAACTTTGGAGGCAAAACAAACAACAACAACCAAAAAACCACCAACCAATCAACCAAACAAAACCAAAACAACAACAACAACAACACAACGCCAACAAATTCAGAGGCAGTTACTATCTCTGTAAGGGGAGTGAACAAGACCGAGCTAGAGTGAAAGACAAGTGAGACATCACCGAGACTGAAAGGGGAGAAAAGAGGAATAGAACATTCCCTGGCTTTACCCTGAGGTGCTGCCTGGGATTAAATCTGTTCTCTGGAGTTTCACGCACACACTGGTGCTCCGAACAGGTTGAACATTCTCTCTCTCTCTCCACAGTCCTAAAATGACAGTTTTTTTCTTTAATCTTAATTTCCCTACAATGTTGATACAAGCAATCAAGTCTAGTGTGTCACCACTCTGGATCTCCTTAGCCCAGGTCTCCCTCATCTTAGTAGAACTGACACTTTACCAAACTGTCATCACAGCCTCCAGAAATGCTTTCTTACTTTAGGTGGCTTGAGGGAGGAACGAAGTGTATTTTTTCTGTTATTGAAACGGCTACACAGAAACAAATCTTTTAAGGTGTTCATGCTCTGCCTTCTTTCTATTTTTCCCCACAAGACACTTCTGAAAATAGATTATCAAGACGCATGAGCTCATTTCACTGAGCCCTTGGGGTTTTAAGACACCATGTCTTGTATGTTCTTAGAGTACTTATGGGGCCTAGTATAGTATTTTTTAAGTATATATTTTATTTATTTATGCATTTGATAGAAACAGAGAAATTGAGATGGAAGGGGGAGATAAAGAGCTCGAGAGAAAGAGAGATACCGGCAGCACTGCTTCACTGCTTGTTAAGCGCCCCCCTACCCATAGACAGAGACTGGTGTTTTGAACCCAGGTCCTAGTGCATTGTGTGTAATATGTGTGTTCTTGAAGTTGTGCCACCACCTCGCACTCCTAGCATAGTTTCTTATATTTACTAAGTTTGCATGTATTGTCAAGTGAACTGCATTCTATTATTATTATTATTATTATTATTATTATTATTATTATTATTATTTTGCCTCCAGGGTTATTTTTTGGGCTCAGTGCCTGCACTACGAATCCACTGCCCCTGGAGGCTCTTTTTCCTTTTTGTTGCCCTTGTTGTTTATATTTGCTGTTGTTATCATTATTGTTATTGCTATTGTTATTGCTGGATAGCACAGAGAGAAATCTAGAGAAGAGGGGAAGACAGAGAGGGGAAGAGAAAGATAGACACCTGCAGACCTGCTTCACCACCTGTGAAGCGACATCCCTGCATGTAGGGAGCGGAGGCTTGAACTTACAATGGTTCTTATGCTTTGCACCATGTGTGCTTAACCTGCTGCACACTACCGCCTGGCCCCCTACATTCTATTAAGAGGGAACATGACATTATGAACATATGTGACTTCTACTCTAAGTTGATAAGGGATTTGGCATGAGTTACATCACCTCCCAGGACCTCTTGTCTTTTTAAATTTCTTATTATCTTTATTTATTTGTTGACTAGAAACAGCCAGAAATCAAGAGGAAAGGGGGAGATTTAGAGGGAGAGAGACAGAGGGACACTTGCAACACTGCTTCACCACTGGTAAAGCTTTTCCCCTGCAGGTGGGGATAGAGGGCTCAATCCTGGGTCCTTTCTCATTGTAACATGTGCACTCACCAGGTGTGCCACCACCCAGGCCCGACCTCACTGTCTTCATCAGCAAAACCATCACAGTAATGCAGAAGAGCACTCTAAGCCTTTCCATCTCTGACATTTGATAGTTATGTCAAATACACCACCTCTGCTTCGTGTGCTAATATCATTGTTTCAGTCTTAATTTTTTCTCCTATATGTCCTCTCCCCAACCACCTCCTTGTTAAACCTAGGTCCAGGACACATTTGCATTAGGACTGAGACACTGAGGGGATGAGTTTGGGTGAATAAAGAGAGATCAGGAATCAGATATCCCTAGTGACTTACTCTTCCCTACATTTGCCAGAAATTTGATAGGATCCCACTCTGTTAACAAGGAAGTAAGAGATAAATCCCAGAAATAACTATATCTGCCCTCCCACCAACAACAGTAGAAACAGTCTTTAAAAATGTTCACTTTTTAAAAATTTTATTTTGGGTAGAGGGAGAGAAATTAAGAGGGAAGGAGAAGGCAGAGAGGGAAAGCGAGACACACAGCTTCCCTGCTTATGAATCTTTCCCGCTGTAGATGGCCACCTGGGGCTTGAACATGGCTCCTTGAACACTAACACACACGCTCTACTCTGCGTGTTGCATCCTGGCCTCAACTGGAAACAAGTTTTAGTGTCTGGGAGTTGACTTAGTGAGGCAGACCATAGATAGTCACACACATGAGATCCCAGGTTTAATCCTGACCACCTATAAACAGAGTGATGTTCAGGTCTCTCTTCTTTATAAATAGTGAATTAAAAATACAGAAATAGTAACTAGAATAAGAAAATATGGTTATAGCATGAATTATTTTTTTCTAATTAAATCTTTTAAAATTACCTGTATTTATTTGATAGGGACAGTCAGAAATTGAGAGGGAAGGGGAGATAGAGAGGGAGAGAGACAGATATCTGCAGCACTGTCTCACTACTCACAAGATGTTCCCCTGCAGGTGGGGACCAGGGCCTTGAGCCGGAGTGCACCGTAACATTCTCTCTCAACCAGGTATGTCACCATCTGGCCCCTCTGAATTTTTTTTTATCCCATAAATATAATCTGAGATGACATTATGAAAAATATTCAGTATGTCTGCTATATAAAGTGTTGTGACCTGTTCTGTGTCTCCACCATATGTTGAAAGTCCCCAACCATCCCATGTTGCTCTATTTGGACCTAGGTGATAGAGATTAATGACAACATAGGATAGGACCCTAAAAAATCAATAAAATTTACAAAAACAAACTAATAAATATTTTCAATGAAGATTATGAATTAGTATTGGCCTGCAATAGACTTACTAGTAGGGTTTATAATTCTCATTTAGTAGATAGCAGGATTTTGAATAGCTCAACCAAGTAAAAGGGAAAGGAGTCCATATTGAGAGACATTTGAGATAAAAAAATGAACTGGTAATACACTGGATATAGAAAACAAAGAATAGAGGTCTGCAAATATTAGTTTTTCAGCTTTCAAGCTTGAATGATTAAAATGGAACTGTTAGTAATGGGAACTGACCAGGAGAACAGACTAAGGGAAAAGAGAAATTCAGGTCTAGGCATATTTCATATATATATGTATATATATATGTATAATTTTCCTTTATTGGGGGATTAATGTATTATAGTTGGCAACAAATGCAATAGTTTTTACATGTATAACATTTCTCACTTTTATACATAACAATACAACCCCCACTAGGTCCTTTATCATCCTTTTCCAGGACCTATACTCTCCCCCACCCCACTCACCCCAGAATCTTTACTTTGGTGCAATACACTTAGTACTCCAGTCCCAAATTCTGCTTAGTGTTTTCCCTTCTGATCTTGTTTTTGAACTTCTGCTTGAGACTGAGATCATCCCATATTCATCCTTCTGTTTCCGATTTATTTCAATTAACATGATTTCCTCAAGCTTCATCCAAGATCGACTGAAAATGGTAAAGTCACTGTTTTTAATAGCTGAGTAGTATTCCATTGGATATATATATATATATATATATATATATATATATATATATATATATATATATATATATATATCACAACTTACTCAGCCACTCATCTCTTGTTGGACACCTGGGTTGCTTCCAGGTTTTGGCAATTACAAATTGTAAACATATGTGTACACAAATCTTTTTGGATGGATGTGTTGGGTTCCTTAGGATTTATTCCCAGGAGAGGAATTGCAGGGTCATAGGGTAGGTCCATTTCTAGCCTTCTGAGAGTTCTCCAGACTGTTCTCCACAGAGGTTGGACCAATTTACATTCCCACCAGCAGTGTAGGAAGGTTCCTTTGACCCCACAACCTCTCCAGCATTAATTGGTGCTACTTTTTCTGATGTATGACATTCTCACAGGAGTGAAGTGATATCTCATTATTTTCTTTATTTCCATTTCTCTGACAATTAGAGACTTGGATTATTTTTTTCATGTTTCATGGCCTTTTGGATCTCTTCTGTGGTAAATATTCTGTCCATGTCCTCTCTCCATTTTTGTATGGGGTCATTTGTTTTCTTTTTGTTGAGTTTGGCAAGCTCTTTATATATTTTGGTTATTAAAATCTTGTCTGATGTATGCATGTAAAGATCTCCCATTCTGTAAGGGGCACTTTTGCCAAAGATTAGATGACTGTAGGTGTGGGGGCTTACTTCTCAGCTCTCAATTCTATTCCACTGGTCAGTGTGTCTATTCATGTTCCAGTACCAAGTAGTTTTGATTACAATGGCCCTACAATACAATTAGAGATCTGGGAATGTGCTGCCTACAGCTTTGTTCTTTCTTGTCAAGATTGTTTTGGAAAAATCTAGATCTTTTCTAGTTCCAGATAAACATTTGTAACATTTGTTCTATTCTCCTAAAAAAATGTGGTTGGGATCTTGATGGGGATAGCATTAAATTTGCACATGGCTCTGGGTAGTGTATTCATTTCAATGATGCTAAATTTTCCAACCATGAACATGGAATATCTTTCCACTTCTTTGTGTCTTTTTCTACTTCATTGAGTAGTGACTCATAATTTTCAGTATACAAGTCTTTCACTTCTTTGGTTAGGTTTATTCCTAGATATTTTACTGTTTTTGTTGTTATTGTAAAAGGAATTGATTTCTGGATTTCATCTTCTTCTAGATTAGTGTTTGCATAAAGAAATGCCACTGACTTTTGCATGTTAATTTTGTAGCTTGACACCTTTCTGTATTGCCTGATAATTTCCATTAGCTTCTTACTGGATTCTTTAGTTTTTTTTTTTAAGTTTTTATTTATTTTTTCATGAGAAAGATAGGAGGAGAGAGAGAAAGAATGAGACATCACTCTGGTGCATGTGCTGCCAGCTATCAAACTCAGGACCTTATGCTTGAGAGTTCAACACTCAACTCACTGTGCCACATCCCAGACCACTTCTCCACTTCCTTAGATTTTTTTTTTTTATGTATGCTATCATGTTATCTGCAAATAGGGAGAGTTTGACTACTTCTTATCTTCCAATCTGTATCCCTTGAATTCCTTGCTCCTGCCTGATTGCTATGGCAAGAACTTCCAACACTATGTTGAATAGTAATGGTGATAGTGGGCAGCCCTGTCTAGTACCTGATCTGAGGGGAAATGCTTCCAGTTTTTCACCATTGAGTATGATGTTGGCTGTAGGTTTGCTATATAGAGACTCCACTATCTCCAGGAATTTTCCATCTATTCCCATTTTTTGTAGTGTTTTGATCATAAAGGGATGTTGTATTTTGTCAAAGGCTTTGTCTGCATCTATTTATATGACCATGTGGTTTTTGGCCCGGCGTTTATTGGTGTGGTGAATCACGTTGATTGATTTACATATATTAAACTAACCTTGCATGCCTGGGATAAACCCCACTTGGTCCTGATAAACAATTTTTTTAATATACTGCTGTATCCAGTTGCCTAGAATTTTGTTCGATTATTTTAGCATCTATGTTCATCAGAGATATTGTTCTGTAGTTTTCTTTTTTGGTTGTGTCCCTGTGTGCTTTTGGTATCAGAGTGATGTTGGCTTCATAGAAGCTGAAAGGGAGTATTCCAGTGTCTTCAGTCTTCTGGAAGACTTTTCAAAGGAGAAGTATTAACTCTTCCTTGAAGGTTTTGTAGAATTCATTTGTAAAACCATCTGGTCTAGGACTTTTATCCTTGGGAAGGTTTTTGATAACTGTTTCAATTTCATGAGCTGTGATGGACCTGTTCATATTATCTAGTTTCTCTCTATTTAATTTTGGAAGTTCGTAGGTATCTAGAAAATTGTCCATTTCTTCCAGGTTCTCTAGCTTGGTGGCATATAGTTGTTCAGAAGCCTCACATGGTATGTTGAATTTCTGTGGTGTCTGTTGTGATATCTCCTCTTTCATTTAGTATCCGATTTATTTGGATCTTATCCCTTTTTTGTTTTGTGAGTCTGGTTAGAGGTTTGTTAATTTTGTTTACTCTTTTGAAGAACCGATATTTACTATCATTGATGTTTTGTATGGTTTCCTATTTTCAATGTTATTGATTTCTGCCCTAACTTTGGTGATTTCTGTCCTTCTGGTTGCTTTAGGGTTCCTTTGTTCTTCTTCCTCTAGCTCTTTGAGGTATTCAATCAGGTTGTGTATTTGAGCTTTTTCTTGTTTCCTAATGTATGCTTGTATGGCTATGAACTTCCCTCTCAGTATTTCCTTAGCTGTGTCTCAAATATTTTGATAGCTTGTGTCTTCATTTTCATTGAACTCTCAAAACATTTTGATTTTTTTCCTTGATTTCCTCTTTGACCCAGTAGTTGTTAAGTAGTGTACTGTTGAGTTTCCACATTTCAGGACTGTTACTAATATTTTGTTTATTGTTAAGTATTAGTTTATTTCTACTGGGTCTGAGAAGATGCCTGGGATGATTTCAATGCTCTTGAATTTGCTGATGCTATCTTTTTGGTCTAACATATGGTCTATCCTTGAGAATGACCCTCATGGACTTGAGTAGAATATGTATTCGTTTCTTGGGGTGAATGATCCTGAAAATGTCTAGGCATATTTCTATTCATTGTTACAAAGTTTGGTTTAGGGGGGTCTGTGAGGTGGCATAGTGGATAGAGCACTGGACTCTCAGTCCTGAGATACTGAGTTCAGTCCCTGGCAGCAAATGTACTAGAGTGATATCTGTTTCTTTCTCTCTCCTCCTATCCCTCTCATAAATAAATAAATAAATAAAATAAAAAAGTTTGGTGAATATGACCAAATAAATTGGGGACATTTGAAGAAGTTGAGCAAAAGAACTCTGAGGCTTGTTGATGTGAGACCTCTTGAATATTTTCCTGACTGGAATGAGCACAACTAGAATTTCTCATCTGTTCTCGAAGGCAGTTGGAGCCTAACAGTTGGAGGTTATTTTGGAAATTAAAATATATTCTATTAAAAGAAGGCTTGGGAATGGAGAGAGAGAGAGAGAGAGAGAGAGAGAGAGAGAAGGGGAGAATCATAGCACTGGATGCAGTGAGGACTAGGCTTTAACTTGAGATATGTACATGGCTTAGTGCACTATCCAAGTGAACTATTTTGCCTGACTAGAATCTTCACTCTTCTCCTCCCTCATTTTTCCTCTCCTCCTCCTCCTCTGTCTCCTCCTGCAGATGGGCACCTGGGGCTTGAATATGGTTCCTTGAATACTGTAACACACATGCTCTACTGTGTGTAATATGACCTGGTCCAAGCTGGAAATAAGTTTTAGTGTCTGGGAGTTGACTTAGTGAGCAGGCCATAGATATTCACAAACATAAGATCCCAGGTTTGATCCTTACCAGCTATATCCCTGATATAAGAAGGCATAAAAAAATTGTCAATAGAAGCCTAAATACCCACTAGGGAAAGTGAGAGGCAGGCTGGGAATATGGATCGACCAGTCAATGCCCATGTTCAGTGGGGAAGCAATTACAGAAGTCAGACCTTCCACCTTCTGCATCCCACAATGACCTTGGGTCCATATTCCCAGGGGGATAAAGAATAGGGAAGCTATCAGGGGTGGGGATGGGATACGGAGATCTGGTAGTAGGAATTGTGTGGAGTTGTACCCCTCTTATCCTATGGTTTTGTTAATGTCTCCTTTTTTTAAAATAAAAATAAATAAAATAAAATAAAAAGAAAAAACAGAAGCCGAGATCTCCCCGGACAATACTTGAAGACTCCCAATCTCATCCGCTATGTCCTTATATTTAGCTTCCTGATTATTATACTATTTGTTCTGCTTTATAATTTAATACTTTTCAGCCACCAAGTTGCAGATGTTACCAAGACACCAACCTGACTTCCCTGGGCAGGCAACCTCACCAATTTGTTTTGGAACCCACATCCTCAAAGATCTACCCCACTAGGGAAAGATAGAGACAGATTGGGAATATGGATTGACCTGTCAACATCCATGTCCAGTGGAGAAGTAATTACAGAAGCCAGACCTTCTACCTTCTGCACCCCATAAAGATCTTTGGCCCATACTCCCAGAGGGATAAAGAATAGGGAGGCTTCTAATGGAGGGGATGGGAAGTGGAACTCTGGTGGTTGGAATTGTGTGGAACTGTACCCCTCCTATACCACAATCTTGTTGATCATTATTAAATCACTAGTAAAAAATTAGAAAAAATGCTGAAGAGGCTGGGAGCAAATAGTGATGCTTGTATTACTGGATCAGACATTTAACACAAATTTTCATTCCTGTAATTGAAGAATTCTAAAAGTTCTGCCCTATATTTTTACTAGCATTCATGTGATTTTACTATCTCCAAGACCTTTTGCACTTGGATTCTAACTTATTAGTCTAAATTTACTCAATTCATTTCTAAGCCACATACAATTATGGAGAGCTAGAATGCTAGTCAGGAACTACAATGGGGAGGATAAAAAGATGAAATAATCACATTTCTTTTTAATTTTTTTCCAACCTCTTTAAACAACCAAAAATAATCACATTTCTTTAGAACCCTGGGACCTGCTTGGCTGTCAAGCTTCCAAGTGCTATACTGAAGGTATATCCCAATATAGTCAAAACAGAGACAACAATTGTAAACTGCCTGAAAATGTAGGATCATGTTGCTGAGAATATGAAATTCAAGCTGGATGTTAAAATGGGAACAGGTGTATTGGGCTGAGAATGGGGTGGTGGGCATTTCAAGAAAAAGTAGAGGAAAGTAAAAGAGTATTGAATAATACATTATGTTCGAAGTAAACTTGCAAAAAAAAAAAAAGAAGAAGAAGAAGATATCAGGGAGGTGGCGCAGTGGATAAAGGGTTAAATCTCTTAAGCATGAGATTCTGAGTTCCAGCGCCAGCAGCACATGTACCAGAGTGGCTGGTTCTTTCTCTCTCCTCCTATTCCTCTCATTAATAAATAAATAAAATATTTTTTTAAAAAAGGTAAAATATTAATAACCAATATGACTCATGCTCTGAAAACTATGATATCTACCAGAGGAAAGAGTAGAGGGGTAAGTAAGAAGGGGGAGGTACAGGGTTCCATTTGGTGTGGAGACAGAAGACCTTTGGTTGTGGGTGTGGTGAGTTGTAGGCACATATCTCATTAAGTGTGAAACTCTAGTCCTAAAATCCTGTATTATTGCAAACCAGTGCTGAATCAATAGAAAATGAGAAAAAAATTACTCTACTTAGAAAAAAGAAAAAAAAAATAGTATGTTCAGATAGTGGCAAGAAGCTCAAGGAAGGAATAATCAAATACATACGTGGAGGAAAATAAATAGAACACTGGAAATGCATCTAGGGGGCCCCGGCCAAGGTCCTTATGGGCCTTTAAAAAATTAAATATAGTGGGAGTCTCGGGCGGTAGTGCAGCAGGTTAAGTGCAGGTGGAGCAAAGCGTAAGGACCGGCATAGGGATCCGGGTTCGAGCCCCTGGCTCCCCACCTGCAGAGTAGTTGCTTCACAAGCGGTGAAGCAGATCTGCAAGTGTCTATCTTTCTCTCCCCCTCTCTATCTTCCCCTTCTTTATCCTATCCAATAATGATGACATCAATAACAACAACAACAATAAAAAAACTAGGGCAACAAAAGGGAAAATAATAAATATTTAAAAAAATTAAATAGTAAGGATTGCTGTTATTTTTTAAATGAACATTTCTTTTCAGCATTTCCTCTCAGGTATATGGATCATAAAAATCTAGAGACTTTTAATTCACCTTTGTTGGCTGAAGAGCAAGCTCTCTGTCTTTGCTGTTTTGATGATGGAAGGGAGTCTTTCTAGGTCACCTGGTATCCATCGTTTGCCACTTAGGTCTGTAAACCTAAAATGAGTGCTTACGGCATTATCTTGTAGGGTTTTTTTTTTTCTCCTCATTTCCACTCTCAATACTATTTCTCCTCCAGGTAGAAGTACTTTGTGACTCCTCCATAATGTATATTAGTTCAGATTCTTTAGAAACAATCCCAGTGACTAGGTCTCCTGACTTAAGAAGTGTTCTCAGGAAAAAATGAAAAAAAAAAAAGTGGGGAAAGTAGAACAGGAACAGGGAGCATCTAAAGAAGAGACACACCTCACCTCTAGACTAGCTCTGGAATACAAATGGCACCTCAGATTCGCCCTGCTAAATTCAAGTGGGGTGGACTTTTCTGCTTACAAACCAGTCAGTCACTGGCCCTTGGCCTCTCCCAGCAGAGATGTGTTGTCCATGCAGACTCCTAGGCATGGCTATGGTTCTCTGCACGTGCCTGTAGAGACCAGAGTTCTTTTTTTTTAATTTTTTAAAATTATTTATTTTCTCTTTTGTTGCCCTTGGTGGTTTTTATTGTTGTTGGCAGTCAGCTGAGGTAAAGAACAAACACCTCATCACAGACCCCTGCAAGCGTCAACCCGGCTTTGACCTAGCACGTTATGATTGGGCCCTCCTCAATCGCTATGGAACAGGCCATGGCCGGTGCGCAGCTGTGTTCCATCGCTGGGGAGCCAGAGACGACCCGAACTGCCCCTGCGGCTACAGACAGACTATGACCCACATAGTCAACGACTGCCACCTCTCCAGATTCAAAGGAGGTCTCGAAACTTTACATCAGGCTCAACCTGACGCTGTTGACTGGCTACGGAAGAAGGGCAAACGCTAGAAGAAGAATTGTTGTTGTAGTTATTATTATTGTTGTTGATGATGTCGTCATTGTTGGATAAGACAGAGAGAAATGGGGAGAGGAGAAGAAGACAGAGAGAGGGAGAGAAAGACAGACACCTGCAGATTTCCTTCACTGCCTGTGAAGCGACTCCCCTGCAGGTGGGGAGCCGGGGGCTGGAACCCGGATCCTTACACTGGTCCTTGAGCTTTGCGCCACATGCGCTTAACCCGATGCGCTACCGCCGACTCCTGAGACCAGAGTTCTAATGACAGTGACAAATAGAAACTTATTAGAAGTGCAATATAGAAAATCTGGAGAATGAGGGTGGACAAAGATAGCATAATGGTTATCCAAAGAAACTCTCATGACAGAGGCTCCAAAGGCCCAGGTTCAATCCTGTGCGTGACTATAAGCCAGAGCTGAGCAGTGCTCTGGTAAAATAATGATGATAACAACAACAACAACAATAATAATAAATAAATAAAAGTTTTAAAATAATAAATTAAAAAAGAGAAAATCTGGAGAATGGATGCATGGAATGGGCAAAAGGGAGTCTGGAGAAAGCAACTGCCATTTCTAATAGAATAAAGCCTTGCTCCCCTGCTCTAGTCAGCCTGGTTTGTTATTTGAAATTCTTTTTTTCTTTACGATTTTATTTATTTATCTATTTATTTATGAGAAAGATAAGAGGAGAAAGAGAAAGAACCACATTATTACCCTGTTACAGGTGCTGCTGGGGATTAAACACAGGACCTCTTACTTGTCAGTCCAATGCTTTATCCACTGCACCACCTCCCAGGATCATTATTATTATTTGAAATTCTCTGTGAGTTGTTTGATTCACCAATCAAATTGGGAATCTGTGCTGCTTTTCGCTGTTCCTTGATGTCTAGCCTTCTATTCTGCACTTAGAATAAGACATGCTCCCCAAATAACATTAAAACATTTAAACCAAGAATTGCTTACCACCCTGAGATTTCTTAAAATCTGAAGAATCCACAGAAGTCCAGGGAAGAATTGTATAGCTTGAGCATCAGCGTAAGTAGTGCTATGGGTCTATTTCACTCTTAATATGAACTTTTGCCATTTCTTATTTATTTACTTATTTATTTTCCTGCCACCAGGGTTATGGGCCCATTTCACTCTTAATATGAACTCCTTGCTATTTATTTTTGTTTTTATTTTTCTGCCACCAGGGTTATTGCTGGGGCTCGTGCAACATTAGGAATCCACCATTTCTGGTGGCCATTTTTCCCTTTTTAGTTTTTCTTTCCCTCTGCTTTTTTTTTTAATTGGATAGGACAGAGAGAAATTGAGGGGAAGGAGAAAGAGAGACACCTATAGACCTACTTCATCACTCATAAAGCGTCCCCCCTACAGGTTGGGGAACTGGGGCTTGAACCTGCATCCCTGTGCATGGCAAAGTGTGCACCACCACCTAGACACCTTTGTCACTTCTCAGTGTCTTTAACGACTTCTAGAATTTAAGACCATGTGGTCCTGCATCCATTCATAAGTAAGGAACTATAGGGGTGTAAACGAATGGAGTCACTTGATGGTAAAGCATCCAGGGAGTCTTGGTGACTCCAAAATGCAGTTTGCCAGCACAGAGCATGTTTGAATGTAATAGCTCTCCCAAGTCAATGTGTTGGAAACTGGCTCAATAAGAACATTTTAAAATGAAAAGCATAGTAGAAAATTGACTGTCAGCCATGTGAGGAGATAGCAGTAAGCCTTTTCCTTCTTTCATTTCTCTATTTCTCGAAATAGATAGTAATCTAAGACATTTACATGTAGAACAAGCCTGAGAAATTGCTTAACTAAAACACCTTTCAGCCTAGTCTAGTAGGAACAAAGTTACGCCCATTGATTTTTTTGAATTCAAGTCCAAAGTGAACACAGTGTATTTATACACACATTTCCTGCCTTATAGCTCTTTATCTTTTGCGTGGTGAAAGAAAAAGAAAAAGAAAAACCTGAAGAAAAGTGTGAGTGTATAGTTTTTCTTTTTGTCTACTGTCAAGATTAAGACAATAAGGAGGATAACAAAACTTTCTTTCTGTGCAACACTTGCTGTTATCTACAATTTAAAAGAGCAAATCTCTCCATATCCCTTTCTTGTCTTTCTGTCTTGATATTTTCTAGCCTAGAGAACTGAGGTGCTGTTTGCTTAATGGTCACCCCAAATTTTCTGGTTGGAATACAGAGGTAGGGTTGCTGGAGCCAATTGCTATATTAGTTTGAATCTGTCTAATTAACGTAAAAGAGAAGGGAATCGCACAGGTATGCAGCAATTCTCAATAGTCTATACAGAATCTCGAGTCTAAGTTTCTTGCTCAGTTTCTATTGTGAGATACATGTTTACAGTTTTTTCTTTTAATTTTTATTCAATATTGGAAGCATTGAAGTGCTAAAGGTTTTAGTTTACAGTTCATTTTTTAAATAAGCAACTTTATTTATTTATGAGTTTATTGGGGGATTAGTGACTTACAGTCAACAGTAAAATACAATAGTTTGTACATGTGTAGCATTTCTCTGTTTTCCTCATTTTCTTTCAACTCCCACTAGGTCCTCCTCTGCATCATGTTCCAGGACTTGAATCACCCCCCCCACCACACACATACCCCAGAGTCTTTTACTTGGTGCAATATACCAATCCAGCTCAACTTTGATAACTTTGTTCAGAAGGCTGTATAATTTAGCATGAGTCATGGCTCTTCAGTTGATGGAGGTTAGAGTCTGAATAATTAGTAAAAGCTTCCAAGATTAGCAACAGCAAATGTCAGGCTGCTGAGGCCATAATAAAGGTAATTATGTCCAACAGTTTAGACACCAGATGGGGAGGGGGCTGGAAAAATCAACAACATTCCTCTTTTCTCTGTCTATCCCTCTCTCCCTCCCTTCCTCTTTCCTTCTCTTAATCTTTTCTTTTTTTTTTTCCTTCCCAGCAGTACTGCTTAGTCCTGGCTTACAACAATGCACGGGACGGAACCTGGGACCTAGGGGCTCGCAAACATGAAGTCAGTTGTATTTCACCTCCCACCATCTTTTCTTTTCTTAGAACTCTGACACAACGTGGCCATCTAGATTAAAATGTCGTTACACTCAGTCATTTGTGCAAGAGATTTATATTATCGTGTACTGTCATTTATTTTTAAAAGTATTATTTACTAAAATTTATTGATGCTTTTCTGTACTTATTACTAAGATTATAGTAATATCTTAATACTGTTATAGTCTTAACTTGCTAGTTATTATTTTAGTTATTTGGATCTCATTTCTCTAAGGGCAAGTGCACTCGTTGGTCACATCATCCTTCCACTCATTCATGTAATAAGCATTGATTGAACCCCTCCTGCCTTCCAGGCACAAGGTTATGCATTCTGGACTCAGTACTAAGGGGCACAGTCCTTTCTCTGAGTTTATTCACAGTTTAGTTGGCTGTAACAGTCAGGCACACCACAGAAGCAGTGTTGCCTGAGGAAAGGAATTTTAGTGAAGGACATAAAATAGCTCAGAGAATCAATCACACAGTAAGTCAGAGAATAAGACTCAAGTGTAAGCAGCCAGAAACAAAGTCCAGAAAGTCACCATACAGGAGAAGCTGAAGAGCAGAGCATCTGTGCAGCAAATACAGGGAGCCAGAGACAACCCGAATTGCCCCTGCGGCTACAGACAGACTATGACCCACATAGTCAACGACTGCCACCTCTCCAGATTCAAAGGAGGTCTCGAAACTTTACATCAGGCTCAACCTGACGCTGTTGACTGGCTATGGAAGAAGGGCAAACGCTAGAAGAAGGGTCAGCTTCTACCCTTCACTGGAGAAACACAACCTGCAACAGCCATTGGGGGGCAGTCACTTTTGCCCCGTCCCTGATGCCTGCCCAAATGGACCCAACTCTCTGCGCTTGTTGTCACAGCCTCCTGAAAACTTTCCTTCCACTTCTTCCACTTTTGAGTTATTCATAGGTCCAGTGATCCTGTGTGTCTGTCTACTGGGGAGTCTTTAGTGTCTTTGAGTATAAAAGAGAGAGAATACTTCTCTAATTAATGAATCATTGTGACAAGTAGTGAGATGGGTGCTGAACAAAGAACTAGGTTGTGAACAATGCATTGGAAATTAGTTATATTTTATGAAGGAGACATGCCAAAACCTGCCACATGGAAAGAATTCTGACACCCTAATTGCCACCCCTTTGTCACAAGGCATCTTTCTCCTCAGAGAACCCTGGGTGGTCCTGCCAGTTCCACTCTGAGCCACCTTCGGTAAAGGAGACATTCCTTAACCTTCCTTAACCTGAGACTAGCATCCTCTGATGCAAAGTCAACGAATCATGGAAGTGTCACCACCTTCCTTCCTCAACCTGTAATTGGCCTGACCTGCATGGAATTTCCCCAACCCATGACTAAAGAATTTGCTCCTTCCCTTTTCCCTCCAAGTGCCTGGTACTTGCTACCCCATAAATTGTGGCAATACCCTATAATCATCTCCAGCCCAAGGTCACAACTCTTTCTTGTCACCATTGTGCTGAGTTATCCCTCGTGGATTTGCTCTCTTTTAAACATTTTTATTTATTTATTATTGGATAGCAATAGAAAGAAATTGAGAGGAGGGTATAGAAGCAAAGAGACAGAGAGACACCTGCAGCTCTGCTTCATCATTTGTGAAACTTTCCCCTTTCAAGCAGGTGGGCACCAGGGGCTTGAACATGGGTCCTCGCGCACTGTAATGTGTGTGCTTAACCAGGGGCGCCACCATCTGATGTTCACTATTAATAAAGTCTGCTTTTTTGGCTGTCTGCCTCTCTCTGTGTGATCTTTCTCATTCACTTTTCTAACCTCTTGTTATTAACATCTGAAAACACTGGTATGATGCTCTGCAAACAACAGAGTTAAATAAATGTAAGAAAGTTGTGGCCTCACTTTGGTTGTCTCTTTGATCCTCTTTACCAAGATCTTGACTCTTACTTCTTTTCCCACCCAGTGATTCAAGTTAGCTACAGGTAGAGTTTTAAGTTCATGTCTATGATGATGGAGTAATAGAAAATCCACTCTCTAATTGTCATCAGACCATTACACTTGTGTTATGTATTTAATGCTGCCAAATCCCAAATGAAGGTTAATGTGCATGGCAGAGAACAACCATTTGTGAATTTATGAATTTGAATTCCCCACTTAAATGTATTGACAAAGATGATCACAGAAAATGCAAGTAATTAAGTTACACTCATGGTGGGGAGAGCAGCTGCAGATATGGTATGTCTGTCTGTACTCTCTAGTCTCAAACCTCTGTTTTTTACGGAGAAGCACGAGCGATGCTAACTCAAAGTTTCACATGCATTGCATCTCATGTGTTATTTTCCCAAAGTGGGTTCTGTAAACTACCAATTACTGGACATTATAAATAATTTTATACTTGAAGAGTTTTATACTTGAAGAGGTTAAAGGAATACAAGGCTTTAATTCAGATTTATTGAAATATAGTCGTCACATAACATTCAGTTTATATTGTAAATGTGATGATCTGATCCTATAGTTCTTAAAAATAATTACTACAATAAGATTAGTTAACCCATGTAGCACCTTCAGTAATTATCATGTGTGTCTTTCTATGCCTAAGGTGAGAACATTTGGAATCTCCTCTCCACAATATTCAAGTCTAAGATATAAAATGATTAGCTACTCACTGCAGTGTGAGTTAAATTCTCCCAGATCTACTCATCATACAACTGGGAGTTTGTACCTCTTACCTAACACTTCTCCTATCCTTAGTCCATGGCAACCACTAGTGTATGCTGTTTCTATGAAATCAGTCTTTTAAGATTTCACAAATAAGTATTTGTGCACTTCTGATTTATTTCACTTAGCATCTCTCCTCCTCCTCCTCCTCCTCCTCCTCCTCATTCTCCTCCTCTTCCTCCTCCTCCGCCTCCTTCTTCCCCTTCTCCTCCTCCTCCTCCTCCTCCTCCTCCTCCTCCCCCTTCTCCTTCATGTTATCACAATGGCAGCCATTTTCTGTTTCATTTTAGAGTACTACTCTGGTGTATAGCTGTGTTAGTCTGCGAGTGAAACCTGAGGACATTTACATAACTTGGTTATTATAAATAATTCTGTAATGAATATGTAGGTTGTAGAGAAACAAGACAATGATTTCATTTACTTCATAGATAGAGATATATAGATATCTAGGTAAGATTCCCAGTTCAAATGTCAGTTCCTTTTCCCTCCTTCCCTCCCTCCCTCCCTTCCTTCCTCCCTCCCTCCCTCCCTCCCTCCCTCCCTCCCTCCCTTCCTCCCTTCCTTCCTTCCTTCCTTCCTCCCTCCCTCCCTCCCTCCCTCCCTCCCTCCCTCCCTTCCTCCCTCCCTTCTTTCCTTCCTTCCTTCCTTCCTTCCTTCCTTCCTTCCTTCCTCCCTTCCTTCCTCCCTCCCTCCCTCCCTTCCTTCCTTCCTTCCTTCCTTTCCTTCTTTTTCTTTGTTTCTTTCTCTGTTTTTTCTTTCTTTCTTTCTTTCTTTCTTTCTTTCTTTCTTTCTTTCTTTCTTCCTTTCTTCCTTTCTTCCTTTCTTTCTGTGAGAGGCAGAGAGAGAGAGAGAGAGAGAGAGAGAGAGACCACAACATCAAAGCTTCCTTCAACAATGGGGACTAGTATTGAACTTGGGTCATGCACACAGCAAAACAGAACATTATCCAAGTGAGCTATTTTGCTGGCCAGGAAGTTCCATTTTCAACCCTGAGTAATCTCCATAATGTTTTCCTTAATGATCCTACTAATTTATATTCCTATCATAAATGTTCCTTCCCTTTTCTCAACATCCTTGCCAATACTTATTATTGTTTATCTTTGTGGTGAGCTATCCTACAGGTGCCACTTGTGATAGAAGACCCCCCTCCCCACCCCTTTATTAAAATTTCTTATTCTTTTAGCACCAGAAGCAAGAGAAGGGTGCAAAGTTAGTAAATGCCAGTAAGAAAATGAGACTTGAGCAAATATGAAGCCCAAGAAGCCATCACAAATATGAGCTCTGCAACACACATGTGCCACTACATGCAGGTACAGGCCGATGCTCTGCTGGATCATCCTGACAGGTGTGGAAAAGGAAAGAGCAGCTTAAGCGGTTTAAAGATGGAGAGCACAGAAGAAAGTCACGTCGACTTCTGTAGGGTAGATCCTGGAGCTAACACAGTAAGACTCTCAAATTCACAGGCACTAGTGGGGAGATAAGGCTTCCCTCTAAAAGGAGTTACTTTTAAAAAAATTTCTTTACTGGGGAATTAATGTTTTACATGTGACAGTAAATACAAAAGTTTGTACATGCATAACATTTCCCAGTTTTCCATATAACAATACAACCTAGTGGGGGTTATTTTGTTATAAGGAGTCACTTTTCAGTGGAAAGGAATTTTAGGGAGATAATCAGTCCTCAATACTCCTTAAACACCTTTAGTCACTCAGAGACCTTTTAGGTGAAAACTCGACTGATAAGGAAAAAATAATTCTGAGTTTCTCATTCCTTCTACCCTTCTCCCCCACCCAAAGAAAGGGGGTGGCACACGTATTACCATGTGCAAGGACTCAGGTTCAAGCCCAGTCCTCACCTGCAGGGGGAAAGCTGTGTGAGTGGTGAAGCAGTGCTGCAGGTGTCTCTCTGTCTTTCTCCCTATTACCCCCTTCCCTCTTGATTTCTGCTCCCTCTATCCAATAAATAAAGATAATTAAAAAAATTAAAAACATTAGCCAGGAAAAAAAAACTTGATCTGTATTCATAACAGATTTCTGGTTTTCTTTGGCTTCAGTTGTTTCTTCTGCTTACCCTATAGTGAGTAGTAACTCTGTCCTAAATAAGTCTATTGTTTCACACCCTTAGATTATGCAGAGTTCTAGGGCCAACGAGAATCTATGCTCCAGAACTGAATTAGGCTTAGGCACTGTACACATTTCTACCCAAACCTAGATCTACAAGCTAATCTTACTGAGGGAGCAAATCCTCAGCCTTTTTCTTTCTTTTTATTATTATTATTATTATTTTAATTTAAGAAGGGAGACATTAACAAAACCATAGAATAAGAGGGGTACAGTTCTGCACAATTCCCATAACCCGATCTCCATATCCCATCTCCTCCCCTGATAGCCTTCCCATTCTCTATCTCTCTGGGAGTATGGATCCAGGGTCATTGTGGGTTGCAGAGGGTGGAAGGTCTGGATTCTGTAATTGCTTCCCCGCTGAACATGGGCGTTGACTGGTCGATCCATACTCCCAGTCTGCCTCTCTCTTTCCCTAGTAGGGTGGGGCTCTGGGGAAGCTGAGCTCCAGGACACATTGATGGGGTCGTCTGTCCAGGGAAGTCTGGTGAGCATCTTGCTGGCATCTGGAACCTGGTGGCTGAAAAGAGAGTTAACATACAAAGCCAAACAAACTGTTGAACAATCATGGACCTAAAGACTGGAATAGTGCAGATGAAGTGTTGGGGGGTATTCCCTGCATGCTCTTGTGTACTTTTGCTTTCAGGTATATATTTTTCCCCTAGTTTATGGGCACGTGTGAACCTATGCTCTATCTCAGGGGACCTGGACTATATCTAGGTTTGAGGACTTTATTGGGGAGTAGTCCACCTGGAATGGAATTAGAGAAAGCAGACTGGTTGAGCAAGAGGAAAAGAAAAGAAAACTCTTTTCACAACATGTGTTCAAGGGGATCTTTTCACAACATGTGTTCAAGGGGATCTTGAATTTTAACCTGAACAGTAGTGGAAGAGAGGCAAGGTGAGGAAAGGTATGATTTACCTAATTGTAGTGCTATGCATGGCAATATCAGTACCGCCAGATTTAATTATTCCTTTCATCTTGCCTTATTTTGCTCTTGAAGATCAATACCCTTGTTCTCTTCTTAAGCAGCAATGATTTATACACTGTAAACATAAATTTAATCATGTGCTGCCGTCATCATGTTTACAGACTCTGTCCAAGACATGGCCCATTGTAATTATTTTCTCAATCATTCGCCACAAGAGAAACACTTCAGCAACACTAAAACTTAACTTAATCACTCGAAACAATATCAGATCAACCAAGGGATGTTATTACATGGCCATCTTGCAAGAGTAAAGCTCATTTCCCAATACTTTAATTTTCTGCTAAATTTCAAATTGTGTTTACATACAGAAATTGAATTATTGCCCTATCTGTATGAACTAGAAATGAAAGAGCATCATGGAAGATTTTTATTAAAACTGATTCCCAAAGCAGCCTGGGCAAAGTTCTTAATTCACAAATCACTGAGGGTTTAGTTTATTTACTTATACTTTAAGAAGAAACTGCATGTGAAAGCTAAAAATGAATAGTCATTGTAGATTACAGAAAAAGGCTAAAAGTAAATAAATTGGAAGATTAAAAGACGAAAAACATCACAAAACGGCAGCTCAGATGACCTCCAAAACTCTTCCATATCCAAGAGACTTCAGATCCAATATAAATGGCACACATGGAGCATGGTGAAAGAAGCTTATGGTGTTTTAACTGTGAGCACCAGACAACAGTGCCACAAACGGACTTTATCACGCTGCTCCCTCATCACATGATTCTACAGTACAGTAAAAGGTAGCATGTCCCGTCATTTGTCACGCGGGGGACACAATTATTCTTTCATGCAGGGATGCACGGATAGCAGGAGCTGAAAGGAGACACTGAGCATCCAGGCAGGTAGAGACAGACCTTTATTTTATTTGGGAGCCGGCTCTGCATAGCTGCTCTTTGTTCAGTCTCTGTTCAACGACTCAGCTCCCAGAGCAGCAATGGCAACAGCTCACTGAATCAGGAGTTAGGACCACAGGTACAGCCCCATGGGTCAAGTAACAGGACTACAGATGCCGTGACCTCCAGTTTCAAGCAGGATATACTTAGACCAAATCACACAAAAGGGACAAGCAGCCAACCTGGAGGTCTGGGTGCCATCATAGAGTGGTCGTGTGCAGCAACAGTAGGTAAACAACAACAACAGCAAAAACATGTCTGCATCCTGTGTAACAACAGAAATGAACATGTTTAACATGTTTACGTGGCTTTACTCCTTGGTCATGTTTTGGGTGTAAGTCCTAAGGCCTCCATGTTAGCTTGACAGAACTGCATTATTTTGGGCTCCCCTACAGGAGGTAGCTCAAACAAGTCTGCATTAATTAGAAAATAAAAGTGTAGTAACTAGCTGATCTTATTAAAATCCATGGCCCCCAACTCTTCATCTGCACTATTCTAGCCTTTAAGTCCATGATTGGTCAACAATTTGTTTGGCTTTGTATGTTAACTTTCTTCTAAACCACCAGGTTCCAGATACTAGCATGACGTCAACCAGACTTCCCTAGACCGACAACTCTACCAATGTGTTCTGGAGCTCCTCTTCCCCAGAGCCCTTCCCCACTAGGGAAAGAAAGAGGCAGGCTGGGAGTATGGATCGACCTGTCAGCGCCCATGTTCAGTGGGGAAGCCAGACTTTCCACCTTCTGCATCCCACAATGATGACCTTGGCTCCATACTCCCAGAGGGTTAAAGAATAAGAAAGCTATCAGGGGAGGGCATGGGATACAGAGTTCTGGTGGTGGGAATTGTGTGAAGTTGTAGCCCTCTTATCCTATGGTTTAGTCAATGTTTCCTTTTTATAAATAAAAAATTTTAAAAAAGAGTTGGGTTAGAGAGAATGAGTTAGTATAAAATTAGTAGCACAGAGAAAATTAAAGAAATTTTCACGATAATCTCCAGTAAGGCATTGAAATTTAATTGTAATTTACTTTCTATGTAATCTTGGTTATACAGTGTATTTTCATATCTTTTTTTTAATCTAATATAAAATATCCAAAGGGGAAAAATAAGATCCATGGACAGAAGCACGACCTTGCTGGAGGGCAAGTAGAAGCAGATGTGTCTGAGTGAGAGGGGCACATTCACTGGCGTCTGCTCACTGATCTTACCAACAAATCTATTCCTGCAATTCCAATTAACTCTATCCCCTCTGAAGATTCCTAAAGGCGCTTCCACCAAGCCATCTTCAAAGCAGCTTCCCAAGCCATTCCTCGTGGGAGACGTGCTAACTATACGCCTTGTCTTGATGCTGAATGCGAGCAACTATTAAAGCAGTATGATGAGTCGGGCGACCCAGATGTGGCTGACCATCTCATTGCCTCCCTGGATGCAGCACGCCAAGCCCGCTGGCAACAACTCACGGAAAGTCTGAACTTCACCCACTCAAGTAGGAAGGCCGGGAAGCTTCTTCACAGTCTGGGTGCCAGTAGCATCCTGGTCCCATCCTCCCTTATCTCCAAACTCAGTGGCCAGTCACCTAACTCAAGTTGGACATGCTAAGACTGACCCAGTCTGGAAAAGAGAAATTTCCCATGAGTGGTCATCCCACTTCCGGTTATCTTGCCCATCTCCAAAACTCTCTCCCTTTACACTGTCTGAACTGGAAGATGCTTTGAAGAGGGTTAAACGGGGAACAGCTGCTGGCTATGATAACATCATTCCAGAACTCATTCTTAACCTGGGCCCCGCGGCAAAGAAGTGGCTCGCTTCATTCTTGTCCCACATCTTGGAATCTGAATTTATGCCCAAAATTTGGCGTCGTGTGAAGATAATAGCAGTTTTGAAACCAAAGAAAGACCCAACACTGGCTGCCAGCTATAGACCAATTTCTCTCCTCTCCATGTGTTACAAACTCCTTGAGAGGCTGCTTCTATCACGTATTTCTCATCTTACAGAGAAATTCCTATCACCCGCCCAGGCTGGTTTCCGCCCAGGAAGATCTACCTGCGAACAAGCCCTAGCCCTCTCAACTTACATTGAAAATGGATTCCAGAAGAATTTAAAGACGGGTGCTGTCTTTGTTGATCTCACAGCAGCCTATGACATGGTCTGGCACCGTGGTCTCCTGGTCAAGATCTCAAGATGCCTGCCTCCATGGGTGGCCAACACTATATCGTTTCTTCTCCAAAACAGAAGATTCCAGGTACATCTGGGTGACAAGTCTAGCAGATGGAGACTTGTCTCAAGTGGCCTCTCCCAGGCTCTGTTCTGGCTCCTACGCTATTTAATATTTACATCAATGACCTCCCAGAAACTTCTTCAAGGAAGTTCATCTACGCCGATGACATTTGCTGTGCAACTCAGGCATCAAAGTTCGACATCCTCGAGGAAACACTCACGAAAGACATGTCTCTGATATCTGATTACTGTAAAAAATGGCGACTAATTCCTAGCACTGCTAAAACGGTATCATCTGTTTTCCATCTACACCATGCCTCGGCCTCACGTGAGCTTAATGTGCAGCTTGGCGATACGAGAATCCGAATGAAGCCCAGCCAGTCTATCTTGGCGTTACTCTCGATCGCACTCTGTCATTTCACAAACATCTCATAAAAACTGCAGCAAAGGTGGGCGCGAGGAATAACATCATTGCAAGACCGGCCAGCACCTCATGGGGCACGAGCGCTTCCTCACTAAGATCATCATCTCTGGCATTATGCTATTCCACTGCAGAATACTGTGCCCCAGTATGGTTCCGTAGCCCCCATGTCCACTTGGTCAATTCCAAATTATATTCCTCTATGAGGATAATTTCTGGAACCATCCATTCCACCCCGGTTCCATGGCTGCCAGTTCTTAGCAACATCGCCCCGCCAGATATTCGTCGGGATGCGGCATCATCTAAGTTCATTTCCCACGTCTACGCTCGACCGGACCTGCCAATATACGTGGATATCTTCGCCCACCCTGTCCAACGCTTGACGTCTCGTCACCCAATCTGGTCCCCTACGCCTACACTGAACTTCTCTGTTCCAGTCTCTTGGAAACAGAGTTGGCAGTCAGCTGAGGTCAAGAACAAACACCTCATCACAGACCCCTGCAAGCGTCAACCCGGCTTTGACCTAGCACGTTATGATTGGGCCCTCCTGAATCGCTATCGAACAGGCCATGGCCGGTGCGCCGCTATGTTCCATCGCTGGGGAGCCAGAGATGACCCGAACTGCCCCTGAGGCTACAGACAGACTATGACCCACATAGTCAATGACTGCCACCTCTCCAGATTCAAAGGAGGTCTCGAGGCTTTGCATCAGTCTCAACCTGATGCTGTTGACTGGCTACGGAAGAAGGGCAAACGCTAGAAGAAGAAGAACTGGGTTTTTACTACATGTAAAGACCTCGGTTTGAGCTCCATGTCATCACATGGCAGCCAGTGCACAGGGGAATTTTCAGAGGTAGTTACTCATGCCAAAGTCCTGCTTCTATTAACAAAAACAAAATAAGGTGAAGCAACATCCAATAAGTACTCTTAGTACTTACTATTTTCCATCCATTGTAAATGTTGTATATTCCCTTTTCCCTCACTTAAAATGATATTTCAGATTTATTTATATTACTATATATCTCTGAATTCTGAATAATACTGAATTCATTTTAGCTGCTATGAAGAATTATCTGTGAAAGTATTAAAAACTATAATTTTTCTCCTTTCTAAATGGATACATTCTTTAGATATCCACAGAATCACAACATATCGGCGGCCACCTTGATTGCTTCGGTGGTTGGGGCAGGTTTTGCATACACAGTACAAATTTAATTGTGTTTAAGCTGGCATGTCCAGTAATCATGAACAAGTGCTTTTTCCAATTAAGAAGTTTCAGCTCTGCTCCCTTTAGGTGGTCTTATAAATAAATAAGTTAGAACTCTGTTTAATAAGGAGATCAGTGAGCTTGAGTCAGCAGAACAGTTTCTAGAATCACGACTGGGTGACTAGGGAGTTATCCTTAGATACTGTTGGCCCATAATCTTCTGATTATGCCTCTTAGTACTTATTACTGTCCTTGAGGAACAATCAAACACCTTAACTGGGAACCTCCTTTCTGTATGTGTGAAAGACCAGAGTGATTTAAAATAGACATCATTTTAAGGATCCATATACTTCCCACTTAAAGCAAATTGGTAGGATTTGAAAATTGATTCTAGGGGGTAGAAATCAGGTCTCTTCATTGAACAAACTTTGTTTTTATTTGTTTTGTTTTCCTGATAATTTTTTAACCAAATGTTAATGTTGAAATAAGATGATTTATCTTATGCACTTTTCACTCAATTATTTTTCTGCAAGTTCTTAGTTTTAAAAAATAGCTTACTGTACAAACCATTTACCCAAATATTATCAGAAATCTTCCTGCATTTGCTGCAAATGTGATCATCATATCTTGACACATCATATAAAATGCCGCCTCTGCAAATTCATTCACTTCATTTAGATTGGTTTGTACGGAACTAAGGTTTTCCAAGTTTCAAATCATGATACTCTTTGGTGTCTCTGTTCATCACTGTGTACAAGAAAATATGAGAATATGCCTTTGTTTGAGTAGAAAGACATTTTATTATTTAAGTATATATATGTATATATATAAATATATATATATATATACAGGGTAATATAGAGAATAAATCCATTTATAATAAATACATCCATTCTGTGAACCTCATATATAGTTTCTAAATAAATACCATGATTCTTACTCAAAGAAACAAAGGGTTGTCAATTAATCTCTCTTAAAAAAATTTTTAAGTCACCTTGATGAGTAAAGTAGGTAAATGATATTTGGAAATACAGGTCCTAGGAACAATTAAAAGGCTGACGTGGAGGTGTGTGTGTGTGTCAGTTTTTATTAATAGATGTTTTACTGCAAAAGCCATGATGTTTCTCTTCTAAAATGCTACACATTGCAAATTTTATCAGTTCGTGCAACAGTGAAAAACTGGAAACCAGCGATATATTGAGTTGCTTAATAATCGACTTTAGGAAAGAAAAGTGTTCTAATTTTTATCATTTCCTAATTCTGTAAATACTCGCATAAAAGCTGGTTTCAACTAATCAACCTGAAGTCATTAAACATGGAACTGGGAAAACATTCAAAGCAGTCCACCCACAATGCAGTTCTAGCATACAGTCATTAAACAGAAACAACCTCAAAAGCCTATGAGATTCACTAAGATGAAATGAGCTTTGAGTGAATGTGACTTTTGTTTTAAATATATATGATTAATATGCAGAGATATCTATTTACATCTTTAATTACTGGCTGTCTAACAACTGATTCTAGAGTTTCTGGAAATGTAGTGACTGGTTCTCATGAGTTGCTTGTGTTTGGAACGTGCTACTCATTGGGTCATTCCTTGTTTTTGATTTTATAACTTGACTATATAGACACATTTTTTAAACAAATCATAATATTTGGAGTTTCTAGGGAGATTATTCCCTTACCTAGTTAATAAATTTCCCATTCTTCTTATCAAGATATAATTCAACATTTTTTTTACAATTATTCTGTTAAATTCTCATACTTTCTGGCTAATTTATGTTACACTTTTTATTAAAATTAATTACAATTTTACTATTAAATAGAGAATTTAATTTCCTGTGACTGAAATTCTACTCATATTAAATCTTGGTTTGAATGAAGGGAACTTCATTATGACTGAACAACAAAGTCAAAGTCTAGATGACTTGTTCAAATCCATTTTACTTTCATAAATGGATTTTGAAGGGAAACCAATGTAGAGTTTCATTTGGAGATGAAACTGTCTTGGGTTCCAACACTAACTCTTCACACTAGACAGTGATTCTGTCTCAGCTCCTTTTCCTTAAAATGGGAACAACGGCCACTTCTGAGGTTCTACCAGTATGAAATATATTTTATATATACATATTTCATATATATATATATATATATATATATATATATATATATATATATACTTCTGAAATGTTTGACATTTAAACCAGTTTCAAAACTGATCATCCTGTAATTCTGTTTCTGAAATTACACGTCAATTTTGCATATATTTGAAAATTGAAAGGTAATGTAAGGACATCATTAAATAAAAAAAGAGAAAACAGAGAAAACATGGCTTTCTCCTGCACCAGATGTCCAGTTCCCCTCCAGAGGGACACCTGGAGTAAGTTCTTGCAAATTCTTGCACACTGTATAGAAATAATCAATGCATAGGCACACACATTTCTATATATGTGACTGCTCAAAGCTTTTTTTTTTTTAACATAACAATGTATTATATCAATTTCACCATTCAAGTGCTCACAGAACTGCTACATAATTTTGCCTGGTTGCAGAGGACTCTATTCAAGGGATGAGTTAGCAGTTATTTTGGCCAGTCTTTTGATGAAAATTTAAGTTTTCAAAAACACTATTCCCAGTTAGCATCTATGTTCTTACATTGTAGTACATTTGATCAGCAATATATCTAGTATAACCACTTATGAGAAAGGAAATTTCGAGTCACTTGCTTATTCTTCATTTATAGGATGTGAGAGCTTCCCATGGAATTACTGTGAGAATTTTAAGGGAATAGTACAAATCAAGTGCCACAATGAAGCACTCAGGAAACATCATTTATCATGAGGAGGGTGCACCTCCCATTGCCTGAAGCAAGGCAGTACTCAGCTGCCTCAGGAAACTCACACAGAGGTGGTCCTGATCTATGGGAGCAGGCATACTCTGAGGGCAGGTGCCTATTAAGAACAGTAAAGGGCTAACAAACATATGAAAAACTGCTCTAGGTCACTGATCGTCAGAGAAATGCAAATTAAGACAACACTAAGATACCACCTCACTCCTGTAAAAATGGCATACATCAAAAAGGACAGCAGCAACAAATGCTGGAGAGGATGTGGGGACAGAGGAACCCTTTTACATTGCTGGTGGGAATGTAAATTGGTACAGCCTCTGTGGAGAGCAGTCTGGAAAACTCTCAGAAGACTAGACATGGACCTTCCATATGACCCAGTAATTCCTCTCCTGGGGTTATGCCCCAAGGACTCCATAACACCCTACCAAAAAGAGGTGTGTACTCCTATGTTCATAGCAGCACAATTCATAATAGCTAAAACCTGGAAGCAACCCAGGTGCCCAACAACAGATGAGTGGCTGAGAAAGCTGTGTTATATATACACAATGGAATACTATGCAGCTATCAAGAACAATGAACCCACCTTCTCTGACCCATCTTGGACAGAGCTAGAAGGAATTATGTTAAGTGAACTAAGTCAGAAAGATAAAGATGAGTATGGGATGATCCCACTCATCAACAGAAGCTGACTAAGAAGATCTGAAAGGGAAACTAAAAGCAGAACCTGATCAAATTGTAAGTAGGGCACCAAAGTAAAAACCCAGTGGTGAGGGGTAGACATGTAGCTTCCTGGGCCAATGGGGGGTGGGAGTGGGCGGGAGGTATGGGTCACAGCCCTTCGGTGGTGGGAATGGTGTTTATGTACACTCCTAGCAAAATATAGACATATAAATCAGTAGTTAATTAATATGAGAGGGGGAAATCAATTGTATGTCTCAAAGTTTCTCAAAAGACAAACTGAATCTTTTTAATATATAGGCTGTGTATTTGATATGCGGACTCTCTCAAAAGCCTAGACCAAGTAGATTAGAAGCATCCAATAGCACAGCTATATACAAGATACTGGGTACTGTACAGCAAACCATAACAAAGGGACTTTTCAAAGTTAACCCAATTAACAAATAAAGTGATGATAATATTAACTATCGATTGTCTTTTTGAACCCTAAGACAGCAGGAACCTCACATCTTTACTATAGAGCCCCTACTTCCCCCAGTCCTGGAACCCTTGGATAGGGCCCACTTTCCTGTATGCATCTCCCAATCCGAACCAAATAATATTGCATCCGCCGATCACAACCTAACCAAAGCAACGATTGCCACCTCAATATGCTTCACCTCAGACTGTATCCAGAGACTTCACGTGTGGAATGACAACCCTTCAACTTCATTACTCGGGTGAGACCTTTCATTTTATAGTACACTCTAATTTCATCTCAGGTAGTTCACTTTCTAACAAAGTCCCATAACCTAGATATACACCAGTTTCTGTGAGAGAGAGCTTATGTGCACACGTATCCATAAACTACTGCAAAATATATACCTGAAAGCAGAAGTACAATAGAGTTTGCAGTGAGTACTTCCCTAACACTTCCTCTCCACTATTCCAAGCTTGGGATCCATGATTGCTCAACAAATTGTTTGGCCTCATATGTTAACTCTCTTTTCAATCACCAGGTTCCAGATGCCACCTGGATCCTGGCTAGGCTTCCCTGGATTGAAGACCCCACCAATGTGTCCTGGAGCTCAGCTTCCCCAGAGACACACCTTACTAGGGAAAGAGAGAGGCAGACTGGGAGTATGGACCGACCAGTTAACGCCCATGTTCAGCGGGGAAGCAATTACAGAAGCCAGACCTTCTACCTTCTGCAACCCTCAATGACCCTGGGTCCATGCTCCCAGAGGGCTAGAGAATGGGAAAGCTACCATGGGAGGGGGGGGGATTATGGGGATTGGGTGGTGGGAATTGTGTGGAGTTGTACCCCTTCTACCTTATGTTTTTGTTCATTAATCCTTTCTTAAATAAAAAAAAGAAAAAGAACAGTAAAGGGACCTAAGGGGTTGGGGAGGGATATTAGTTACATCATTTTTCACGTAGCACAGGAGCCTGTGTAACCTCTGCATCACTGTCAGTCTGAGCTCACATTCCATGGTCACAGCTAGGAACATTCTAGGCTGCACTCATTTCAGGACCTGTCTTCCTCTAGTAGCAGAGTATGCTGAAAGCTGCTCTCTGCCTTAATGTAACTTTCTAGTTTAGTCTCAACCCTGAACCAACCCCCACCCCAGAGCCCCAGTCCACTAGAGAAAAAAGAAACAGATTGGGGGATATGGATCAACTTGCCTGTCAATGCCCAGGTCCAGCAGAGAAGCTATTACAGAAGCCAGACCTCCCACCTTCTACACCCCCAAAAAGAAGTTTGGTCAATACTCCCATTGGGGGAGAAATGTTAGGGGACCAGAGGACTCTGAACTCCAATTCCATCAGGACCCAGAGAGAGATGAAAAAAAAGAAAGACATTTAGAAGTAGTAATAGATGTAGATGCAACTTAAAATGGATGAGAAGGTAGGACCACAGGAAAACTTGGGGGGATATATATAGAGAGAGACAGACAGTTACAGAAATAATAGTCAACCCATATCTGTGACACTGGGAGAATTCTCATTGCAGTTTCCAGTTGAGGGAATGGGAATATAGAACTCTGGTGGTGGGAAAAGTAGGGAATTGTACTCCTATTATTTTGTAATTTTTTAAATAGCTAAAAATAGAATAACTGAATAAAATAAAGAATGAAGAACATGCAGTCCACCACCGGTTGCAGCACTGCCAGCCCCATTTTCTTCTAACACTTTAGTTGAACACTTTGGTAAGTTTGATATACTTTTGCTTAAACATTTGAGGCAAAAGAAGTTATGGTCTTATTAAGTTTATCCAGTGATATTTATTGGCAAAAGTAGGCCAATAAACTCCAATGATGAGAAAGTCAACAGACTAGAAACTAGTTTATCATCTTCAATATCATGCATCCCCACCTTTGGCATTGGAGTTGATGGATGGACTCTGCTATGTGGTTCATGACAAAGCAGGACCCTCACAAATCCCATCTTTAATTGGATTTCCCCACCTTTTAGTAACAGACAACTCTCTATCTCTATATCCTTCCTATATTTTATATCTCCTTATTCTTCCTGCTGAGTGCTTAAAGGTTTGATATTCCAAGAAAGGAGGCAGATTTATTTTTGCTTTTTTCTTCACATATTGAACTGTTTTCTGCAAGATTCTAAAATCTAAATTGCCTTGATTCTTTTCTGTGGAGACAATTATGAAAGATACAGAGGGGGTACCATCTAGAACTAAGTAGATGTTTATTTATATTTATTTTTAAAGGCAAAACAACTCAATGACCTTTCCTCAGAAAGAAACAACAACAACAACAACAAAACAAACAAAAAAGTAAAGTCTACAGACTCTTGACACACCTAACATTCAGACTGAAGATTTTTGGTTACCCATGGAGCCTACCTGAAAGCTGAAATATAGCTGAGTTAAGAGCTAAACTGGCTGAACAAACTACAAAAATTTCTTTTTTGTATTTCTTTTGGAGAGTATATATATTGTTTTATTGCCACCAGCATTATCACTGGGACTTGATGCTGGCACTATGAACCCACTGCTTCTGGTAGCCATTCACCCTTCTCCCCCCCCCCCTTCTTTTTAATTTTACGGGACAGAGAGAAATTGAGATGGGAAGGGAGATAAAGAGGGAGAGAGAAAGATAGACACCTGCAGACCTGCTTCTCTGCTCATTAAGAGGTCTCCTTACAGGTGGGGAATAGGGCTCCAACCCAGATCCTTGCACTTGGTAATATGTGCTTTTAGTCAAGTGCCTGGCCCTACTCCTTTGCAGTTTTTAATTTTATCACTTACTGTATCCCTTGACATGCAAATATGATCATTTGTTCTAGTTACAGTTTTTCTGTCCTTGCTTTTTCAACAGCTCACTTTCTCTCTATTTCCTTCTTCGAGTCAAGTCGTTGACACATACATACAATCTTTCATCTTTCTATGATAGTTGTTTACGTGTCTGCAAGACATTCACTCCCCCAACCTAGGTTCCCCCTATTGCCTCACATACCCAAACACCTTTCCCCTCCTCCCTATCACTCCTTACCCACAGTATTTTGCTTTGATACAACACATCACACCTAGCCCAAATTTTACCTTATGTTTTTTTTTTTCCTTACTGTGTTTGTTTCTTAAGTTTCACATGTGAGTGATATCATATAGTATTGGCCCTTCTCTTTCTGGCTTATCTCACTCAACATAATTCCTTCAAGTTCTGCCTAAGTTATGGCAAAGACGACTTTGTCATTATTAATAGCTACAATACATACATACATATATATATATCTTAGCCAGTAATCTGCCCTTGGGCATTTGGATTGCTTCCAAGTTTGGGTTATTACAAGTTGTGCTGCTATGAACACAGGTGTGCACAGGTTTCAATAGATTTCTATATGGATTGCCCTCTATTCATATATATACATGTATATAGGGTATATATTTTGTGTGAAGACAGAGAAATTGAGAGAGAAGGGTAAGATAGAGAGGGAAAGAGACAGAGAGACACCTGCACCACTCTTGAAGCTTCCCTGGTACAGGTAGGCTTGAATTAGGTCTTTACACATTGTATGTAATGTGTGTGATCAACCATGTACGCTACTGCCTGCCCTCCTCTGCATTCCTTTCTCCACCTCTGTTGGACTGAGCTTCACTGACGGGAGACAGACGACCCGGGACTCATGATTGAGCTGTAGGCAGTATCTCTTTATTCATGCAGAACGCAGCACAATCTAAGCCAAGCTAAGCTAAACTAATATACTTGCCAAGTAGGGTGTAAACAGGATGTGACGTAGAGAGGGTGGAGCGAAAAGTGACTGGTGCAAATCAGAGTGTACTAGGAGAGGGGGCAGAGCAAAAAGATATCATGAACCAGTGGGGATTAAACCAATGCCATGCAGGCATGTTGGTGCTTAGTTATGTAAATAGAATAGTGTTAAGCAGGGGGTATTAAACCAAATGAAACAAAAGGGGTTTTTAGAAGCAGAATTAGAAGCGTACCAACAACACACCTCATCTTATAGTTCATTCCTCAACCTTTGCAGTATAGTCTCTACTTTCACCTCCCAACTCTGAAACACAGTTGATGAGCCCATAGCAACACCAATAGAGACTTTCTGGCAGTTTTCTTGGCAGCGTTTAGTCTAGGTTTTAGTGTAGTTGACCACTCTTAGTTTACACATTCCCTGCTGAATTCTAAAACACAAGCTACTTCCACTTTCCTCCTGCCTCTCTGACAAAATTTCCCAAACTCCACTGTTGTTTTTCCCTTCCTTTGCTTATTCTTTAAGTATTGATTTCATACAAGGATTTACCATAGACTCTTCCTATTTCTTCCTTTCTTATTACTTCTCCTGGGATTGTGTAGTAAACTCATTCTCTTCTGATTTAGTTTTCACTTATGTGATAATGATTCTCAAAGGTAGATCCCTAGACTCTGCCTCTCCTACACACCAAACATACTTACTACCAGCTAGATATCTCCCTTTAGGTAAAATCTCAAATCCAGCATAATAATTTTTTCTATTTCTTCCTACTCATCACACATGTGCACATATGTACATTTTCACACATGTGCATGCACACACAGTCTTTTTCTCAGTTACTCCTGTGTTGAATGTTAACAAATGGAAAAATAGCCACATGAATAGTTTGGTTGAATTTTCCTTCACTGCACTGTCACTGCCACCCAAAAAAGTATTTGCCAAGTCTTCTACCTATGCTTTTGAGCCTATTCATATTTCTCTTTCTCTTTTTTTAAACAATATTTATTTGATAGAGACAGCCAGAAATTGAGAGGGGGGATAGAGAGAGAAAGACAAAGGAACACCTTCAGCCCTGCTTCACCACCTGTGAAGCTTCCCCATGCAAGTGTGGACTAGGGGCTTGAACCCAGGTCCTTGTGCACTGTAATGTGTGTACTCAGCCAGTTGCACCACTGCCTGACCCCATATTTCTAAATCTACACAAATACTGTTCAAGATCATGTCTCCTAAATCTCACCATCTGGCTCCCCCCACCCCCTTCTTTGTTTCTACAATGCTACCAGGGTGATGTTTATTTTATTTTAATTTTTGCCTCCAGAGCTATGACTGGGGCTCAGTGCCAGCACTATGAATCCATTGCTCGTGGTGATCATCCCCTCCCCCTTTACTAGAGAAATTGAGAGAAGAAGGGGAGATAGAGAGGGAGTGAGAAAGACAGATGTCAGCAGACCTGCTTCACTGCTTGTGAAGCATCCACCCCTGCAGGTGGGGAACAGGGGCTTGAACCCAGATCCTTGAGTGGGTCCTTGCACTTTGTACTATGTGTTGTTAAATTTTCATTGGGCTCTAGCTGGCTGGGCTAGCTTCACGGGCGGGTAACAGAGACGCGGAGACATACGGCTGGGCAGGGAAGCTGTATTTCTTTATTCAGGAACAACGATTCATAAACTAAGACAAACTAATCACCAAACACAACTCCGCTGTCTCTTTGCTGTGGCACAAGCACTCTCTCTAACTCTGCCACTCTGGAACTCAGGAACCCCTCTCGCAAGCACTCTCTCTAAATCTGGAACTCTCCAACTCTGGCGGGGTTCCTTCAGGGCGGCGCCAAGCAGGCCCGCAAAACTAACCGGACTGATCCAATTCTCTTGGTGGGGGAGAATTAGAACCCAGTGTAAAGCATACAACAACTATGTGTGCTTAACTGGGTGTGCCACTTCCTGGCCCTTAATAACTTTTGTTTTTTTAAAATAAAATAAATAAAATCTGATAATTGCTCAGCTTAATGCCCTTCTGTTGCTTCCTGTTACCTTCTCCATAGATTATACAGGCAACCTTCAAAGCCAAAAAAAAAAAGGGGGGGGGGCTTGTGTGGTGGGCAGGGTGGTAATGCAGTGGGTTAAGTGCACATGGTGCAAAGTGCAAGAGTAAGGATCCTGGTTCCAGCCCCGCTCCCCACCTGCAGGAGGGTTGCTTTACAAGCAGTGAAGCAGGGCTGCAAATGTCTATCTTTCTCTCCCGCTCTCTGTCTTCCCCTCCTCTCTCGATTTCTCTCTATCCTATCCAGCAATAACAACACAATAGCAAGGGCAAAATCAAGGGCAACAATAACAAAAAATGGCCTCCAGGAGCAGTGGATTTGTAGTGCAGGCACCAAGCCCCAGCAATAACCCTGAAGGTAAAAATATATATATATCAGAATAATTGACTTTAGTTTTGCAGCTTCCTCTCTGATTGTTCTCCATGGTATGTCTCCCACTCTCATTTTCCTTATTCTTATTCTGATACGGACTTCCACACAGCATGGAGACACTTATCCTGATTCCTGCCAGCCTTTTTCTGCTACAGAGCTCACTTTCTGCTTGGACTCTTACTGTCTCCTGAAATCTAAGTGTTCGGAAATTCTCCTGAATGCCCTAACAACCTCTGCTTCCTTCCTTCACTTCCTGCAAAGCAGGTATCACTTGGTAGAGGGCTAGTAGATGTACCTGCCTGTCTGTCTCCCTCATAGCGGAGGCTTACTGACCTTGTCCTTGGCTATAACCAGGTACTCCGCATACTGTCAGGTACCTAGTGAGCATTTACTTATGCAAAGGCTCTCAATTCCAGCACTGAGTTCTGACCCACTGCCTGTAATCTAGCTGCCTGCTGAGCATTTCTAACTCAACTTCTACCTAGTATCTTCACTTAAATAAACCTCAAACTCAATTCCACTTCCTTCCAAACTCTAGATTTTCTTTTCTCTCCATGGCAACACTATTGTCGCTATCCCTTAGGCTCTGAACTCTGGCATCATCTCTGGCTCTTCTTTCTCCTTTGACAGTCACATCAGCGAGTTGTCAGGGCAGCAGATTCTACCATTCCAACATCTCTTCAATTGCCCTTTTGCTATTCCCACTTCCACAATCCTAATATAAAAGACTTGTTATACTTTAACTTCATGACTAAAATAGATCATCTCCAGGGCTCCATTCTCCAAAATCCTTCCATTGTATCTCATTATTTGATTAATTTCTGTAGTTTACAGGTTCACTTATATTACTTCCTTGTTAAAACATTTCAAAAATTCCCTATTCTCCTTTTAATTAAAACAACAACAACAAGAACAACAACAAGTATGCAGCCTAACATTTATAGCCTTAACTAGTATGTCCTCAAGTTCACTGACCAAACATTGTCACTTTGTGGCGGCAGGAGAGGGAAAGAAAATCTGGAATGGAGAGGGAACACAATCCTTTATTGTTGGGTCAGAGCGCAGTGGTTCAGGCCACGTGGAGCTAGCCAAAAATGGCCATCCCCGCTATGCGCACCACCCTTCCATCACCAAGGGAAAAAACTGGGCGAGGGAGAGAGAGAGAACGAGAGAGGAAGTAGGAGGGCTGTTTATAGGGCAACAGCCAGGAGTGACGTGTTGGGACAGGATTGGTTGGGAAAAGCACTTGAGGATACCATATTAACTCGTGGAAAGTGGCACTAGCCTGAGGGGACATCTGCACAGCAAAACATCTTTTTTATTTTTCCTGTAAGAACTGAATATGACAGTCACATAATACTAATATGCCAGCCATACCTTTACTGGTATATCTGTGCAATTTTGTTGGTCTTTCCCATTAGTGGAATAGCTTCATATTCTGTCCTTTTTCTCTGTATGTTGGAACAGTCCCTGTGCATCAAGGCTCATCATAGAGGATGCCTCTACCATAAGGTTTTTTCATGGTCTCACTTGGTATAATATAACTTCTCCCACAGTTCTTTGCTTCTTCCCCATGGTACACATCAGCACCTGTCTCTTATTGTAATCAGCTATACAACAGTAGGACTTCTTCTTCTTCTTCTTTTTTTTTTCCTCTTCTTACAGATTCACCAAAGAGAAGAAAAGAGCTTACTTATTTTTTGGTAAGCACTCACCTTTACATTTACTTCTTCCAAAGGGGGGGGGGGGAGAAATACCTATCCTTCAGTTCTCCACTTTATACATTTTCATCAGGAAACATATGTACTAATACAGTAATAATGACTATCCTGTAATATTTCCCTAGTAGTTAAGGCAGATCTCGCTCTTTTAGCTCATAATTGTTTCATATATGAAGACCAGAAACTGCGTTAGTATCTCTGTGCTTGCCTGGAAATTGGAGGGTAGGGGCCTCAATGCTGCTGACTTTATACCTCTAGGTTTCCTCCCTGGGAACCACCTGTATCTCTTCTGGGGCCAAACTCACCCCAAGTCCTGGGAAATTATAAGTATTTATCTCTACCCAGGTAGGACTCACATTCATGTCAAGTTGCTGTCCACTTGGTACTTGGGAATGAGGGGAGGTTGTTCTTTGCCTGGACAAAAGGGGACTTCATGCTGGACTTGTTCCCTAGGGAGAACAAACATGGCCATGTTTACCCTCGCCAGGGCACATTTGCAAGCTGAAAAGGACAGGGCATATTCATTCCTTCCCTGTTTAGAGTAATGGGGAGCCCAGCTGGGACAGTTACTGGGCTCACAAAGAAACAGGCAAAATTTTGGCAAGTCTTTGGGAGACCTAGCAACAAAACCTACTCCCCCACCTCCTTTCCCATCCATTTGAAATGCAGGTTGCTTCAAAGCAGCATGAAATCCCTGGGAACTTCTTGTGCCCTTTCAACAAGTCACTTCTATGAAGGAGATGACTCAGTATCCTTTGCCCCCAGAAGCTGGAGCCAACTCAGGCCACCAGCAGTCTTGGCTTCACAAAAGAACAATTTAGCCCAGGTCACCTCCCTGACTCCAATCAGTCTCCTTGCTGCTTCACATGGCATCAAAGAAGGTATGTGTACAATGTTTAATTATCACTGTCCTTGTGGAAATACTTTTTTGATGGCCCCTATGTTAAAATGCACCCTTTGCAAATGGGCATTTTCACTTGCCAAGCTGAAGTGACCAGTGCTAATGAAATAATTCTTCTTTCTTTACATTGAGTGAACTTTTTTTTTCCCCAAATGGGGCATATCAGCTCTGGCCAATTATGAACAGGTTTTGCTGACTCTCAGCAACTTAAGTCTGTTAATTAAATTGGAAACTGCTTGCTTTCTGTGGTTCAGTAGAAAGGATTTGTAATTGTGTGTGTGTGTGTGTGTGTGTATGTGTGTGTGTGTGTGTGTGTGTGTTTATTTTAAAATACAACGTGTCTGTTGATTCTTTGTACTAGTCTGTACACCAGTCTTCAGTTGGTCTGGAACATACATGAGTACTAATGGAAAATTGACATTCAGAGATACATTTTACTGCCTTAAAAATAGAAGAAGCCCTCCAGTCATTTTGCCTCATTTTTCTTAGGAGGAAGGGCTGTGGCCACCGTTCATAGGAAATAAATCACAGGGTCAGAGGTTGGAGGTCATTAATCTATAAAGCCTTATGTCTTATAGTTGACAGTTATTTCTCTTAAACAGAGAACCAGGAGAGATAACTGATTATATTTTTTCCTCATGCCCTATCTTAGAGTTTAATTTCCCTGTTGTGTATTCAGTCTTTAAATATTGCTTCCTCAGCATTTCTGTTACTTATTCTTCCCTATCTCATTCCTCCCCTTTTTTTTAACTACCACTTGTTTCAACATTCTGTTTACCTTTTTTCTCAGTCTTCTTGTTACTGTTTTGTTTCATTTTTTTTCTAGGAAATGATAGTAGCAACTTGCTTCTTGACAAATTCCTTGAAGAAAGGCTGAATCAAATTATAGAGGTAATCCAGTTTACCCTTGTAATTTTGTATTATTAACTTTATTTTCTCAATTCAATCTTTATTTTTGTATTTCTACATTTTATTTGGCTTAGATAAGGACATAGAGCTACACCTTTTAACAATTATTTCCAGGGGCTGGGTGGTAGCACAGCGGGTGAATCACACATAGCATAATTAATTCCAATTCCTGCTTCCTCTTTTAGTCAAAATATAAAAGGTCCAGCAGAAAATTATGTGAAAAAAAAAACTGGCAAATGTATCAGAAAAATCTAAGTAGAAAATGAACATCAGTATATGTAATCTATGGAATTCATTTGGAGGAAGAGATCTGACTAATGATGAAATGATATCCCTTTCAGTTGTCTGAGCAACTAAAAAATGAAAATAAAATGTAAAGCATCAGCATGTAACACGTCTCACACATAATTCAAGAAACTGGAAAGAGACTCTGGAATAGAAGAAGACTGATCAGAGGTAGTGAAGTCTATTATAGAATAAATTTGGGTTGGGTCATGTGGCACTCCCATCAGTTTCCTGCTATGACATCTCAACTATATTGAAAGTCTCTTTGAGGCAGTTGTGTCCTTGTGTGGACTTCTGTGTCTTGTCTCCTGTTTAATTCCGGCCACATAGTTAATTAAGTATGTGTTCCATGAGGCAATGACCAAGTGTCATAATCAAAGGTATGATCATGGGGCTGAGATGACCGGGTTATCCTGTCACTTACATGCTCTCTCTCTTTTATTTTTATTTTATTTGTTTATTATTATTATCATTTTTGCCTCCAGGGTTGTCAGTGGGTCTCAGTGATAGGACTTTGAATCCACTGCTCCTGGTGGCCAGTTTTTTTTTTTTTTTTGATAGGACAGAGAGAAACTGATGAGAGATAGAGATGGAGAGAGAAAGACTCCTGCAGATCTGCTTCACAACTTGTGAAGCTCTGCCCTTACAGGAGCAGGGGCTCAAACCCAGATCCTTGCACAGGTCCTTTGCAATTAGTACTATGCAAACTTAATCAGGTGCACCACTGCCTAGCTGCTACCTATTTTCTTTTAAACTTTGACCCACCTATACCTCTGTTAGTCCTTTCTCACTTGAGGTTTCAAACCACATTTTTTGTCTGAGTTGAGAAGAACTCTTTATCCTCCCACCTTCCTTTAAGGTACAGTGCCAATGACTTTCCTCAGGGGCATAGTTGAGTGGTTGCATCACACAACATGTATCAGCCTTGTCTGGAGCCCTGTGTTTAACTTGCCTATAACTTTTTTCTAGACTAAACTAAAAGTGTCTTGAGAGTAGACAAAGTGTCTCATCTCGCCTGTTCCCAGTGACTAGCCCAGAGCAGGAGGCAGAGTGGAAATTGGGTAGGACATTTGTTGATCCAATGAATGCAGGAGCAATAGCAGTTAAAATACGGAGAACAATTCTATCAGAAAAAATTGCAATGACTTCAGCTGCACTGACAGTCTATGAGGGCCATCTGGTTGAAAGATGCTAGTTGTTCTAGGAAAAGAATGATGAGGGATAAGGCTGGTCCTGGAGCTCCGCTTCCCCAGAGACACACCCTACTAGGGAAAGAGAGAGGCAGACTGGGAGTATGGATCGACCAGTCAATGTCCATGTTAGCGGGGAAGCAATTACAGAAGCCAAACCTTCCACCTTCTGCAACCCACAACGACCCTGGGTCCATGCTCCCAGAGGGATAGAGAATTGGAAAGCTATCAGGGGAGGGGATGGGATATGGAGATTGGGTGGTGGGAATTGTGTGGAGTTGTACCCCTCCTACCCTATGGTTTTGTTAATTTATCCTTTCTTAAATAAAAAATAAATTAAAAAATAATTTAATTAAAGCAAAAAAAGAATATTGGAATATACTTAAAATAGACCTTGTTTTTTCCAAAATGAAGACCCCAAATCTCATCTGCTATATTCTTACCTTTAGATTCCTGATTATTAAACAATTTGTTCTGCTTTATATCATAATGCTTTTTCAGCAACCAAGTTTCAAATGCTACCATGATGCCAACCTTATTTCCCTAGGCAGACAACCTGACCAATGTACCTGTAACCCCACCTCTCTCCAGAGCCCTGCCCCACTAGGGAAAGATAGGGACAGGCTGGGGATATGGATCATTGGTATGGCCAACACCCATGTTCAGTAGAGAAGCGATTACAGAAGCCAGATCTTCCACCTTCTGCAACCCATAATGATCCTGGGTCCATGCTCCCAGAGTGACAAAGAATAGGAAAGCATCCAGTGAAGGTGATGGGATATGGAACTCTGGTGGTAGAAATTGTGCTACTTTTACCTATGATCATTATTAAATCAATAATAATAATAACAATAAAGAATATGGTGTTCAGTTGGACTATAAATGACTGAAGGCACTTGACAAGTAATGTGTGGGGACACTGTTGTGGCCACAAATGGAAGACAATTTGATGGGGTACCTTGCTTTCCCTGATGAAACATATTTTCCACTACCTCTAACATATTTCTCTGAATAATCCTATATATTTTTATCTACTTCATGAAAATACCTTATTTAATCCAATTTGACTATGTTTTCTCACATGTCAATATTATAACATTTTTTTTTCTTTCCACCTTCCATCTCACCTGAAAAATCTAATCCTTTGGGAGTCAGGCAGTAGCGCAGGGGGTTAAGTGCATGTGGCACAAAGAGCAAGGACCGGCTTAAGGATCCCAGTTCAAGCCCTTGGCTCCCCACTTGCAGGGGAGTTGCTTCACAGGCGGTGAAGCAGGTCTGCAGGTGTCTATCTTTCTCTCCCTCTCTCTGTCTTCCCCCCGTCTCCATTTCTCTTTGTCCTATCCAACAATAACGACAGACAACAATAATAACTACAACAATAAAACAACAAGGGCAACAAAAAGAAAATAAATAAATAGATAAATAAATAAAAATCTAATCCTTTAAGGAGCAATTTATATTTCTCTGTCTGCAGACTAAAGTATTATAAACCAATCTAAGATTGTTGTCATCAGACACCTACAGCCATGCCAGCAACACGGGGTGTCTTTATGAATAAGATTAAGTTATCTATTGATTATCCATTCATTGTGTCTCCCAAAATTACTACAAATATTTTCAGTGTAGGGACTACAATTTAAACTTTTTGTAATCCTTCATAACATTTGAGCCTGGTAGGATATTACTTACTCAATGGACACTTACTGACTGAGATAAATAGATTTTTAGATAACTTTAGAAATATATATTTGTCAAGTAAACACACACATATACAATACATATACAGTCTTTAGACTTTTTCCTTTGTCATAAAATTTGGGGTATTCTATATTTGTAATATATATATATATATAATTACAAAACAAAATATACATATATTTTGCCTCCAAGATTATTGCTAGGGCTCAGTGCCTGCACCATGAATCCACTGCTCCTGGAGGCCATTTTTTCCCCTTTTGTTGCCTTTATTGTTGTAGCCTTGTCGTGTTTATTATTGTTGTTGTTGACATCATTCATTGTTGGATAGGACAGAGAGAAATGGAGAGAGGAGGGGAAGACAGAGATGGGAAGATAAATATAGACATCTGCAGACCTGCTTCACCAACTGTGAAGTGACTCCCCTGCAGGTGGGGAGCCGGGGGTTTGAACCAGGATCTTTATTTCGGTCCTTGTGCTTTGCGCCACGTGCTTAACCCACTGTGCTACCGCCTGACCCCTGTATTTCTATATTTTTATGAGTATCTACATAAAATATAATTGCAGATATAGATGCAGAGATGTACAAATAACAGTTTCACCATTCCATTAGAAACTTAATAACAGAATTCTTATATTCACAGGTTTCTTTACTCTTACTCTTTCCTAAGAGGGCAGGATAAATTGTTGTTTACTGCTCTTTGAATAATAGACTGTCATGAATGCTACTTGTGGTTTTCTCACTCTTGACTAAACAACCTTAGATTCTGTAGCTATTTAAATGCCAAGAACAGATGCTTCATAATATTACTTAGTGGCTGGGCATAATTTATAGTAGTTATTTATGGAAGTAGATGAAAATAGAAGCATTATGTATTTTTTAAGCTTTTTCTTTCACATATGGCATGCTTTACAGGGAGTGAGAATTTGGATGAGTGGCTAGATGAATGCAGTTAATATTCTCATTTCAGTTTCATCTAAAAAGAGAGGAAACACAGGAAACATCAGAGTGGAAACTAAAATGCACAAGATGCTATTTTAATATTAACTCAGATCTTTCTTATGCCAGATGGTGTTGGAAGATGGCTTTTGTTTCCTGGATGATGGGCATCTCCTTTGAATTTTGCTAGCCAGACACGTTTCCTATCTCCTCAGTATTCAGAGACACTGTGGCCTTCTTTCATGTCCTTCTCAGATGTAGTAGCTGGTTTGGCATTTTTAGTGGCATTGTTCTCTGGGAAAGAAAATTTCCATTTCTTGATCTAAAATATCCAAAGATTTGGACAACCACGCATGTTACCATAGTGCCCCACGGTAACTCACTCATTACACTGAGATGCCAGTTGTCTATGTTCCTGTCTCTCTGAAACCAATGCTCTGCACTCCTTGTTAGTAAGATCTCTTTCTGATTTACTTTGCTTTTCTAATATGAACATACTTTGTGGTTAGCAAACGTTTCTTGAGTGGAGAAAGGAAGTTTTACAGATTCAGATCTACCTATTTAAAGGATATCTTTGTACTTTCTAGGGTCATATGGTAAAGAGTAGATAATTATTAGTAACATATGTCTGAACCAGTAGAATAGAGCCCAGAGGTAAGCCCCCACACCTGCAGACATCTAATCTTTGACAAAGATGCCCAGATTATTAAATGGGGAAGGAGATTCTCTTTAGCAAATGGTGTTGGAAAAAATGGGTTGAAACATGCAGAAGAATGAAAATGAGCCATTGTATTTCACCAAACACAAAAGTAAATTCCAAATGGATCTAAAACTTGGATGTTAGACCAGAAACTATCAGATATTTAGAGGAAAATATTGGCAGAACTCTTTTCCATGTAAATTTTAATGATATCTTCAATGAAATGAATCCAATTACAAAGAAGACTAAAAAATAAACCAATGGGACTACATCAACTTAAAAAGCTTCTGTACAGCAAAAGAAACTAATACCCAAACAAAAAGACGCCTCACAGAATGGGAGATCTTTGTACATGCCATGCATCAGACAAGAGGCTAATAACCAAAATATATAAAGAGCTCATCTAACTCAACAACAAGAAAACAAATGACCCTATCCAAAAATGGGGAGAGGACATGGACAGAATATTCACCACAGAAGAGACCCAAAAGACCAAAAAACATATTAAAAACTGCTCCAGGGAGGGGAGTAGCACAGCGGATTAAGCACACGTGGTGCAAAGTGCAAGAAAGGTTGTAAGAATCCTGGTTCGAGCCCCTGGCTCCCCACCTGCAGGGAGTCATTCACAAGAAGTGAAGCAGGTCTGCAGGTGTCTGTCTTTCTCTCCTCCTGTCTGTCTTCCCCACCTTTCTACATTTCTCTCTGTTCTGTCCAACAACAATGACATCAATAACAATAATAACTACAATAATAAAAAACAAGGGCAACAAAAGGGAATAAATATTTAAAAATATTTTTTAAATGCTCCGAATTATTGATTATCAGAAAAATGCAAGTAAAGACAACAATGAGATACCACTTCACTCTTGTGAGAATGTCAAACATCAGAAGAGATAGCAGCAACAAATACTGGAAAGGTTGTGGGGACAAAGGAACCCTCCTGCACTGCTGGTGGGGATGTCAATTGGTCCAACCCCTGTGGAGAGAAGTCTGGAGAACTCTCAGAAAGCTAGACATGGACCTACCCTATCAGCCTGCAATTCCTCTCCTGGGGATATATCCTAATAGACCAAAAACAACCACCCAAAAATATTTGTATATACTTATGTTCATAGCAGCACAATTTGTAATAGCCAAAACCTGGAAGCAACCCAGGTGTCCAACAGCAGATGAGTGGCTGAGTAAGTTGTGCTATATATACACAATAGAGTACTACTCAGCTGTTAAAAATGGTGATTTCACCATTTTCTGTCCATCTTGGATGGAACTTGAAGAACTAATGTTAAGTGAGATAAATCAGAAACAGAAGGATGAATATGGGATGATCTCACTTATAGGCAGAAGTTGAAAAACAAGACAAGAAAAGAAAACACTAAACAGAACTTGAAATGAAATTGGTATATTACACTAAAGTAAAAGACTCTGAGCGTAGTAGGGGGAAGAGTTCAGGTCCTGGAACATGATGACAGAGGACCTAGTGGGGGTTGTATTTTTATATAGAAAAGTGGAAAATGTTATGCATGTACAAACTATTGTATTTACTGTTGACTGTAAAACATTTATCCCCCAATAAAAACAAAACAAAACCCCACAGATATCTTATCAGAGCACAATAAATGCTACATTATTTAATCTTTTTCAGAAGTTACATCATTTGTTGACTGTTTACTAATATGTGACCTGTACTATGCCTTGCCCTTAAGAATATTTTATTTAATACTTAATAGTGGTGGTTCAAGAGATGGCCCAGCAGATAAAGCATTAGTGTCTCAAGAATGAGATCCTGCATTCAATCCCCAGTACCATATGTATCAGAGTGATGTCTGGTTCTTTTTCTCTCTCCTCCTAGCTTTCTCATTAATAAATAGAGCCTTACAATACTTACAATGATCTTATGGATAAAGTATTACTATTCTCATTTTTAAAGTGAAGATTGAAACTCAAAGAGGATATGAAAAATTAGATTCTAGATCCACCAAACTATAAAATCCAAATATCTGCAACTTTACCTTCATGTCTAGAAAATAAAGAAGTTGGGGCAAGTAGGTAATTATGTGACTTTACAGCTTTCACTGTTTTTACTCTTGTCCCTGTATCAATTACTTTATCCCTATGCATCTTGTATTAATATTTTTACTAATCCCAGAGAGAGAAAACTTACAGATCATTTTGTACTCTGCTATGTTAAGTCTTTAAATATATTCTTTTGCCTAATAATCACTGACACAATAAATTGTAGTCAGATTCCTAAAGTTACATTTCACTAACTTTTGCTACCTTAGCATAAAGACCTGCACTGGCTTTTTTTTTTTTTTTTTTTTTTTTCCAAAAGGAGGTTGGCAGTTTGACAGTTGTTTAGAAATTCACTGTCCAGAAACATATAGAAATGTCCCTAGTGCTAGGGGATTTCACAGTCATGCCGTAGAGGAGTTTGTGTGTTACAAGTCCCAGATTTCCTTCTCAGTACTGCCAGTGACTGGAGCTAAATGATGCTCTGATCAGAAAAAACAACTAGAAAGGTGATCACAGAGTTAATCGTGACACATACATCATTAGAGTAATTCAAAAGCAGCATCACATTCTGACTTGATTTATTCTGATGTACCCAGATCCCTCTTTCCTGTTCTCACTCTTCCCTCCCCTTTCAATTTCTTTCTGTCTCTATCCAATAATATAAATAAATAAATAAACAAGTATATAAATAAATACAATTCATTTTTTAAAAAAAGGAGTAAACATTCACTTATGCTGACTCAGTTTGCATTCTTCACACCAGCACCGAACAAGAAGAAGAAACAGGAGTTATAAGTGTGTGCTTTTGCACAATGAATCTTGGTATCGGCAGGTGTGCCTTTTGCTAAGTCATGCTGAAGAATCACGTGGGTTCAGAGTATGACATGATCTGAAAAACTCTAAACTAAGCCAACATCATGAATATCCATACCCCATTGCCAAACATGTATCACAAAGTGAATTATCATAATTCATTCTTAGTGACTGAAAAAGCACCGATATATGACAAGTCCACTTCAAGGATAAACATTCCAGGTAGGGCAAGGATGACAGCCCACCTGGAGGCTGCCTGCTTCACCATATGCACAAGCCAGGTTTGAGCCTGGCCCCTACCACACTAAGGGAATCTTTGGTGCTGTGGTGTCTTTTCCTTTTTCTCTATCTCATTCTTTTCATTTGGAAAAAAAAATGTCCCAGAATTGTGAAGTCCTGGTAAGGACAAAAGCATCAACTCAATTTTTGATCATTATAAATGTTCTAGGCAGTTCAGATGAAACTTTTACACACACCCATTTTGTTGATACAATATATTATCAAGGGAGAGCATACATTTTGTTGTTGTGGTTGTAGGGCTTTCACTCTTCTGGGCTGACTTAATTATTGTTTTTTTATCTTTATTCATTGGATAAATACAGCCAGAAATGGAGAGGGGTGATAGGGAGAGAGACAAAAACACTCACAGCACTGCTTCACCACTCACAAAGCTTTCCTCTGAAGTTGGGGACCAGGGGCTTGAACTTAGGTCCTTGCACATTGTAATGTGTGCTCAACCAGGTGTGCTACCACCCGGCCTTTGGGCTGACTTTTTCATAAAGAAAGAGAAACAGAGACAAAGAGAGGGGAAAAAAAAATCCTACAGCGTCCAACTTTACTCCAAGACAGTGGGCGTCTGCTGGAACCTGAGCTGCACACATGCCAAAGCAGGTGCACTACCCAGATAAGCTCTTTTGCCAACCTGGAAGCCCATATTTTTAAACACAAAATTCACTGGTCAAAATTTCTTCCAGGCTAACTTGTACTGACTCTCTCCTGAGTGCTCTCAGAGGAATCAAACAAATGACAAACACACTGCATCAGACCTAGGTGTGCACAGTAAGACCCAAGGCAGGTTTAGACACTGTGTGTGCTTTGCCCGACAGAGAAAAGAAAATCTCGTTGAACTGCTTGTTGATGTGCCTTCTCCCTCATCAAGAATTTGATACACTTTTCCGCAGTCACTGAATAAGCTATTTGTGGTCTGGAGGGTATATGTGGTATGTAGAGCTGCCCTAGAATTTCATGGAAAATGTAAATTGTTCAAGCTCCCTTCCCAATCCAATCAAACTAAAAATGGCTCCCATAGCTCTCCCTTCATCCATAAGATGTTCCCATTAGTACCAATTACTGCTGAGACCTTGGTAGTCTGCATGCATGATTCATTAATGAGAGAAGCCTCTTTTTTACTGCCCAGGAAGCCTCTTTTTGCTGCCTAACGGCACAGCAGCTGTCATTTCTCACCTTCTCCACACGGACCCAGTTCCTGCAAACTGGTGACCTCTCGCCACAAGTAGACTTTCCTCCCTGTGGCCCTGTGTGCTCAGGGGACAGTGGCCAATGGCCAATGTTATGGTTAAAACATGTCCAACATCTCAGCTTTCATGCTGGTTTAAAATCAAATGTAAGTCTGCAGCTTGACCCCTCCCTTTGCAAATAGGATTGCTCATTCAATTAAGGATGGTACAGAGAAGCCGCGACCTTTATTACCTGTCGTGCATTGCTTTTCTATATGGCACCGTCACTTCACTGACACTCTTGAGATCTGTAGAATAGCCTACTAGTTACTAAAATGACTGCACTAATCAAATGGACTCCGCTAATTCGTGACTGCTCTATCGGAGATACTGGTCTGACAATCTAGATAAACATGTATGTGTATTTCTTTTAAAAATATTTTATTGATTTTATTTTAATGAGAGAGAGAGAGACAGAGAGAGAGAGATGGAAGTTGGGGTTTGGGAGATGGCATAGTGAATAAAACATTGGATTCTCAAACAGGATGTCCTAGGTTCAATCCCCAGCAGGACACATACAAAAGTGATTTCTGGTTCTTTCTCTTCCTCCTCCTATCATTCACATAAATAAATAAATAAATAAATAAATAAATAAATAAATAAATAAATCTAGAGAGAGCACCGCTGAGCTCTGGTTTATGGTGGTGCTGGGGATTGAACCTGCAGACTTCAGAGCCTCAGGCATAAAAGTCATTTTGTGCAAGAAGAGAGTAGATAACTTAATTGTTATGCAAAGAGACTCATGCCTGAGTCTCAAAAATACCAGTTTCAATCCATAATCCAGAATTGAGCAGTGATCTGGTAAAAATAAATAAATGAATGAATGAGTAAATAAATAAGTCATTTGCATAACCATTATGCTCTCTCCAGCCCTATAAACTTGTATGTAATTTTGCTTGAATATTTCACCAGTCTGACTCTAGTTATAATCATTATTTATTATGTGTTAACACTCAAGTCACCATCTTTCCTCCAATCCACCTGATTCTTTTCTTATTTCCAACCTCAACAGACATACAAGCCCAAGGTGGCCAGGGCACACTCCCTTCCCCCAAAAGATGTCATAATTTTCTAGGACCCTCAAGTGTCAGAAGCCAAATAAAAGTAGTGCTCCTCAGAATGAGTGAGGAGTGCTCTCTGCCTTGAAGGGAAGAACAATCAGACCCAGCAGCCCCTTCTCTATGAGCAAGGTCACTCCTACCTTTCCTGCTCCCTTCTGGGAGCAATGCACACTCACCGGTAGATCCATTTCAAGCCCTGCTTTGCTGAAAGAAATACCAGGTTCTAAGCAACAAACTTGGGATTGTAATTTATTTCAAGTGGCAGTTGGACTGAAATATAATTTGTACTTTCTGAAGTTTAGCATTATAAGTGCAAACAACACTGAAAGGAGGTGTGCATGCTACATCAAAGTCAACTGTTTTTCAAGTTCCTTTCTGGCTTTTAAAAAACAGTGCATTTGATCAATATCCCAGCTTGGCTGTTAACAAGCAAGTGACCCCAGACAGATCCCAGAAGCTCTGTTGGCCTCAGTCTGTTCATCTGTATAATGAAAGCATTACTTTAGAGGTTTCTCTCTGGACCCCTTCGGTTCTAAGAAGCCATATTTCTGTGCGTTAATTGCAAATCAATCTTACCTGGGTGATAAAAATCTGCAGCCTCGAACACTCACACTCTTGGAATGAAGACTGTTTGCAGCTTTTTTATTTGTTTTTTCTTCATTCCCCTGAATAAAGATGAAAAGAGCAATTATTATTTGATATCTTGGGGCCCATTTGCTTGTAGTAAGACTTTTTGAAAAAAAATTGAGATAACTTTAATTGGCTATCTTCTGGGTCTAAATCAGCTTCCTGACTGACTGGGGATCTTATATTTCGCTGTGAGACCCAACTCTAGCCAAGCACTTCAGGGAAGTGAAAGTTAAACAAGGAGACATAACTCTGCTCCCTGCAGAACTCTAACTAGAACAAATCTCAGCTCTGCTCAAACCTCTGGTAGTTTTCTAAAGATGGTGCGGTGAACAGTAGCCCAGGTATGTTAAATAAACTGAGGCATAATTATATGTATCTCGTAGATTCAAGATAATACCAAGTAAACTATATGAACTATACTAAAACTTGTTGTAAACGATCTGCACCCAACAAAGCTGTTTTCATGAAGCTATATATCTTTTTTTTATGTGTGTGACCTGTCATTTTTCTTTATTTTTATTTATTTATTTATTATTGGATAGAGACTGAGAGAAATTGAGAGGGGAAGGAGATAGAGGGAGAGAGAAGATACCTGTAGCACTGCTTCACCACTCCTGACCACCTCCTGGCCCCTCATTTATTTTATTTTTATTTTTTGTTTATTTTAAATACATATTACCACTTAGAATAAGGGGGGGCTAGGGAGACAACATAGTGATTATGCAAAAAAACTTTCATACCTTTAGCTCCTAGGTCCCAAGTTTAATCCCTGGCACTCTGTTCTCTCTCTCTCTGATGTTAAAATAAAATAAAATAAAATAAAATATTTTAAAAGGATCCAGGAGCTTCGATCTGTTTATCATTTAAAATAATAAGGCTAAAGATTAAAGATTAATGTGGGGGGGTCACTTCACAAGCGGTGAAGCAAGTCTGCAGGTGTCTCTCTCTCCTTGTTCCCCATCTTCCCCTCCTCTCTCAATTTCTCTCTTTCTTATCTGAAAACAATAACAACAGCAACAACAACAATGGAAAAAATTAAATAAAGGTTCATAACCCCAGTTCTTTCCCTAGCAAAACAAAAGCCCAAGAACTTATGGACAGAAGTTATTCAGTTTAGTTGAACTCTTATAAACCTCTCATGCAGAGGATAAGAGAATTTTGGCTTCATTTCCCTCAATGACTATATCATTATAATAAGTGGTATAATTTCACTTCTTGAACAAACTATTCCAATAACCCCTTCACCTAGAATTACAGCATCTATTAAAATATGTATTATTCCCCATAGCTTTTTTCTTCTATTGTTTTAATGTGAAATAATTGAGAGTTATATTCATGCACTGGGAAAGAATTGTTATGCTTATCAACAACCTCAGGAGGTCTGATTAATATTAGAACCACTTTTTCTGGACTAATGACAGTAAAGGTTGCACAAGTCTTCCCCAGACAATCATGCAATTCAAGTCCTTTGTATCTAGCATGCTTGTTAACAGACTAGTCAATAGCATCTGCAGAAGAAAAGTTTCCTCTCAATTTCAACTGCAGTATAAAGTCCAAGGGAATTTTCATGGCTAATAAGTAGGTTCAACTGGGTCATCAGATTCAGTTGTGACACTCTTGCCTCAATGGGATGTTGACTAGGAAAGAGAAAGCTTTGCAAGGGGCTTTTGACTAAATGATGGCAAGAGATCACCTGCTGGTGTAGAGGAAGACAATCAGGTGAACAGTAAAAATATTGACTTCTTTCATATTATGATGTAGAACATATTAGAGTTAACATGTATTGAATGCTTACCTCATACTATTACACCCATTAATTTAGGTCTTTATTTTTATTATTTTATTTTATCAGTGATTTAATAATGACTGACAAGATTGTAGTGTAAGACGGATATAATTCCATACAATTCCCACCACCATATTTCCATATACCTGTCCCTCCACTGGAAGGCTGTATATATATATATTCCCACTGGGAATATGGACCAAACTTTTTGTGAGGTACAGAAGGACTTTATTTTTTAAAACTAGACCAGTCTTGAAAGTTGTCTGAGGTTGTCCGGGAGGTGGTGCAATGGCTAAGGCACTAGACTCTCAAGCATGAGGTCCTGAGTTCGATCCCCAGCAGCACATGTATCAGAGTGATGGCTGGTTCTTTCTCTCCTCCTATCTTTCTCACGAATAAATTCTCTTTTTTAAAAAAAAGAAAGTTCTTTGAGAAGACATGCCAGTCTAATAATTACAAGTGAAGATCAATGAAGTTTACTTTCAAGACTAACTTGACTTATGCTTGACTTTCTAGTTTATGCTTCTGGAAAGCATAAGTACAATGTAAACTGTCTTCCGAGGTTTTTCCAAACTAATCTGTGGCCAGTTTCCATCATTATTAAATCCTGTCATTAAGACAATTCTAACATTATAGCCAGTCACTGTGAGGAGCAAACACTCCACCACCCCCACCCCCACCCCCCCCTAAAAGCTAGTCTACAACAATAGATCCCTGAGCCTTATTCCATGTTTTGGAATGTTTCTGACTTGCAAGCTCTCTCTCTCTATCTCTATCTCTCTCTCTATCTCTATCTCTATCTCTCTCTGTGTGTGTGCTCACTACTTCTGCGATTCATTGGTTTTACTTCTGTTATTTCTGAGCCTCTGTCACTCAATGTAAGCCTTATAGTGCAAGTTGACTATGGGATGCATTCAATGGTGTTGTGCCTTGAGAGACGCTAGACCTTACTAGTAGATAGCTGAGCAGGTCAATTATATGTTTGTTTCTTCATGTTCCTATGTCATTATTTAAAAATTTGAATTGTGAAAACTGTTAACTGGGGGTTGTGTGGTGGTGCACCTGTTTAAGTACATGTGTTACACTGAGCAAGATCTGGGTTTAAGCCCCCAGTCTCTACCCACAGAGGAACAATTCATGAGCAGTGAATGCTGCAGGTGACTCTCTGTCTCTCTCTCACTCTCTATCCCCTTTAACTTTTGATTTATCTCTGTCTTATCAAATAAAACAATGTTTAAAGGTATTGACTATTCCTCTTTTGGGTAATTTATGACTTAATTAATTTATTCCAGTATTATAAATGTGGCTTAGTCATTTCCATTTTTGGTAAGAAAAGGCAGAGAATTGAAACTATATCCTAGACTGAATCAGTGTTGAGGAGATTATATTACATTATACTACATTATATTATAATATAGTATAATGTGAAGCATATATATGTCTACCAGGGCTTCATGCTTGCATGACTACAAATACAGCAGGTGAAAGACAGAGAAGGAGAGACAGAGAGAGAGAGATAGAAACAAAGGAGAGAAACTACAGCTCTCCTCCACCAACTGTCAAGTTTCCCCTTGACGTGATGTTCCTATAGGGTGACTGGTAACTTGCACCTGAGTCTTAGTGCACAGTACTGTGTGTGTGCTCTACTGTGTGTGTGCACAGTACTGTGTGTGTGCTCTACTGTGTGTGTGCACAGTACTGTGTGTGTGCTCTACTGTGTGTGTGCATAGTACTGTGTGTGTGCATAGTACTGTGTGTGCTCTACTGTGTGTGTGCACAGTACTGTGTGTGTGCTCTACTGTGTGTGTGCATAGTACTGTGTGTGTGCATAGTACTGTGTGTGCTCTACTGTGTGTGTGCATAGTACTGTGTGTGTGCTCTACTGTGTGTGTGCTCTACTGTGTGTGTGCATAGTACTGTGTGTGCTCTACTGTGTGTGTGCATAGTACTGTGTGTGCTCTACTGTGTGTGTGCATAGTACTGTGTGTGCTCTACTGTGTGTGTGCATAGTACTGTGTGTGCTCTACTGTATGTGTGCATAGTACTGTGTGTGTGCATAGTACTGTGTGTGTGCATAGTACTGTGTCTGTGCATAGTACTGTGTGTGTGCTCTACTGTGTGTATGCATAGTACTGTGTGTGCTCTACTGTGTGTGTGCATAGTACTGTGTATGTGCATAGTACTGTGTGTGCTCTACTGTGTGTGCATAGTACTGTGTGTGCTCTACTGTGTGTGTGCATAGTACTATGTATGTGCATAGTACTGTGTGTGCTCTACTGTGTGTGTGCATAGTACTGTGTGTGCTCTACTGTGTGTGTGCATAGTATTGTGTGTGTGCTCTACCAGGTGAGTTATCTCATGGTCCTGAGACTAAACCTTATTGTGTAGTCAATTTTACTAGTACTTTTATCTTTCATAGATCTCTTGTTATTTGTGACTGTGTCAAGATAGTCTAGTGGTAGGTTTGGTGCCTGTGGTTGGGTTACATTTTGTCTCTCTCTTTGAGTCTGATGTTGAGGTACCAAGGACCTAGGCCTCAGTATCCAGTGTGTGTAAGCATTTTGAGATATAGCCTTTAAAGAGAAAAATAGGATTAAAGAAGATCCTTGGGTTGGGCCTTAACCTGTGTGAATTTATTTGGGGATAGGACCTTCATAGCTATGACTGAACTGAAGTGAGGCCTGAGCTATGGACCCTACTGCAATCTTACTCTTATCCTTATAAGGAGAAGGAATTTGAACAAGGAGATAGACACCAGAGCACAGGTACCCGTTCATGTGGAACACCTTGTGAAGAAGCACCCAGGGAGTCAGCCAAACAGAGGAGGCTCAGAAAACCCTATGCTACTGGCATCCCAGTATCCTCCCTGCCCCCATTTTATTGTGTGTGTGTGTGTGTGTGTGTGTGCGCGCGCGTGCATGTGGGGGGGCTGTAACAGTTTATAGCACAGCTGTTGACACATGAATGCAATTTCTCATCTTTTCTCATCTGCCAGTGATAGGTGTCTGTAGAATGTCCACACCCCAACTTACAACTTTTTACGTCATCAAATATCAAGGTCCACTTTATCCGTTTCTCACCTCTCCTTACCCAGACTCCTTTGCCTTGGTGCAATACACCAATACATCCCTACCCAGACTAATTCTGCTTTGTATTTTTCCTCTCTGTCCTTGCTTCTCAAGTTGGACCTAAACGTGAGGTCATCTAGTATTTGTTCTTCTCATCTTGGCTTATCTAACTCACAAGAGTGCCTTTTGGTTCTAAGTCTCAGTCTTTAGTATTATGGGGAAGTAAATTTCAGTTGGTTAAGTGGACCAGTCTCATTATTATGGTGGTCCACCTAAGTGCCATTGAGCACAAATATACTATCTTTAGTTTAACTATTTCCCTTTTGATGAGTTCAAAGAAATGTGAGGGAATCAATGCTTTAACAAACCCTCAGAATACCTGTTTTGATAAGAGTACAAGTGACAGATTCAGGCCTCATTTCATCAACAAATTTTAACCTTGGTTATTTAATGACAGATGAAAAGCCCATAGAGAGTCTCCAGAAGAAGAAGGGTGCCTTTCACAGACTTGGCTGAAGAGTATTCAGTGTTTTCTCATCCTTGGTGTCACCAGGCATTATAGCACTCAAAGTGTGGCTCAGGGTTATCACAATACATGTAGGTGGTACCATGCCTTTGTGCATTATACTTGGATTTTGAAAAAAGGTATTCTGATGCCTCGTCGTAAGTTGTTCAATGCAGAGATTTAACCAATTTAATAACATTCTGCCATTCAGTACTAACAATTATATGACTTGTAAATACTGTGCTCTGAGTAATGAAAAAAAAAGTCTGAAGGAATATTGAAACTCAGTTGACCTATTTGCTTATTGTTTTTGGAAAGGGCTAATTCCCAAAGAGCTGATATATATATGATATTGTCACATTATTATTATGCTGGATGTTTCATACATTCCCTGGAATATGAGGTCTATTTTTAAATGGTGTCTTTCAAATATTTGTCACAGCCCTCTATGACAGTGCCTTCATTAAAAACTCATAGAAGATAAAAGCATATGCTGTCTTTTTTAAACACAGGGGAGATAACACGCAGTCACATGTTCTCTCTCTCTCCCTTTCTCCCCTTCTCTCTTGCTTTCCCTCCCCACACTGCCTTAAGTTTACTGCTGAATTTAACCACCTTCAACATTAAGAAAAATCTTCTTATACAGGTGATATTAGTCTCTAATGCGGCAGTTTATTTATTTCTTACTTTTAAGTCCTTAGATAAAAAAATGTACACAGAGAGAGAGAGAGAGAGAGAGAGAACAGCTGGTTCCAGTTCATTTTATGTCAGGTTTTCTTTCTTTTTTTTTAAAAAAAATATTTATTTATTTAAGAAAGGAGACACTAACAAAATCATAGGATGGGGGGGATTTGTATGTCAGGTTTTCTTATTCTGGGGGACTGAAAGTGGAAAAATAAGTCATATCTGCTGATTATATTAGACACGAATATTGTCTAGAACCTTGATTCTTTTAAATTCTTTTAAAAATTTTTTAAAATAATCTTTATTTATTGTATAGAGATGGATAGAAATTGAGAGGGTGGGGGAGATAGAGAGGGAAAGAGACAGAGACACACTTGCAACACTGCTTTATTGCTCGGAAAGCTTTCCCCCTATAGGTGGGGACTGGGGACTTGAACCCAGGTCCTTGTGCACTGTAACATGTGCACCCAATCAGGTGTGCCACCACCCAGCCCAATTCTTTCAGCTTCTTACATAGGGTGGGGAATGACTGGTGTTTGCCACTAACATTCACTGTCTTCTTTTTCAGTCAAAATTATTCCTCTTCCTATATACCCTGATTCCTTAGCAAAACATCTAGGGAAAAACACAAAGTCTAACTAATAAAGTTTCTTCTATTTGAAATTAAAAAGCTTTAAACAAAAAGAGAAAGTCTCCCATCCAAGTAAAGACAGGCTGAGTATGGATCAACCTGTCAACAACCATGTTCAGCAGGGGAAGCAATTACAGAAGCCAGACCTTCCACCTTCTGCATCCCATAATGACCCTGGGTCCATACTCTCAGAGTGATAAAGAATGGGAAAGCTATCAGGGGGAGGGATGGGATATGGAGTTCTGGTGGTGGGAAATATGTGGAATTATACCACTCTTATCCTATGGTTTTTGTCCGTGTTTCCTTTTTATAAATAAATATTTAAAAAAGAGAGAGGGACAGAGAGAAAGTCACATTTCCTGGGCTCATTTTATGTCAGCTGTGTTTTGTGTTAATCACCCACTACACACATTTATGCTAAACACTCATGAACGTCATGACTCCTGAATTACTAGCCTTTAGATTAACACTAAGGATTTGATGAGCTATCCAATCCTCCCATCGTCAACAATCACCAAACCTAAACAACACTAGAAAAGAACAACCAACTATTTGAAGACACTGCATAGTGGCCAAGGACAGGTAGAATGGTTGAAAGATAGCTGTCATGTTGCACAAAAAGAAAGGGCTTTGGGGAGAGAGAACACAAAGTGAAACATGGACTGGAAATGATTTATTGCACCAAAACAAAGGACTCTGAGGAGGGGAGGGGAGACAGGGAAAAAAACTGTGAAGCCCTATTATATAGTGAAATTATTTGCATCTGTCAATGATTTCACTGTAAAGCATTAACCCCTTCAGTGAAAGAGAGAGAGAGAGAAGGGAGGGGGGAGAATGTAAGCTTGTCCCACAGAATATGCACCTTATCATAATTGGAGCCTTAGGATCTAGCCCTGGTACCACATAGGGGTAGCATAGAACCAGGGGAAGCTCCATGGATGATGGAACAATCTGTGGAGTCATTTACTTCTCTCTGTATATCTATTTACTTCTTCCTTTTTCTCTACCCCAAATAAGATGAATGAAAAACAAATTGGCCTAGGAGCAGAGATATCGCACATGAGTGAGGCCCTAGAATAAGGACAGAAAGTGGAGAGGGTACTATTTTAGAAAGTGAAGCCCATAATTGGCAGGGCTTCCCATTATATAGCTTACTGAATGAAAAATATCAAGAACAGTATAAACACATACTATCACTTCATAAGCTTGAGACATCAGAGAATATAATTTTATGTTGTCAGAGTAATCAGACTGTTTGCAAAGAATTTTTAAAAGCAAAGATTAAAGAAGGGATAGGCCCCTGGATAGTGTATCAAATTTATCCAGACTCTTAACTTACCAATAAGCAGGCAGGAATGGAGCGGATGGCATGAAAAACAGCAGGTGGAAGATAAAATTTTGAGTTGTCCGCCCATATCCAGCAGAGAAGTGACTACAGAAACCAGAAATCCCACCTTCTGCACCCCAAAAATAATTTTGGTCTATACTCCCAGAGGGGGAGAAATGGTAGGGGAAAATGACTAGACAGCTCTGAACTCCAATTCCATCAGGACCCAGAGAGAAAGGAGGAAAGGAGGAAGGACACTCGGAAGTAAGTAGTAATAGGCGTGGGTGTGACTTGAAAGGCAAGAAAAGGCAGGACCATAGGGAAAAAAAAAAAATATATATATATATAAAGACAGATAGTTATAGAAACAAGAGTCAACCTATCTCTGCAAACTGGGAGAACTACAGTAGCTTCCAAAGGAGGGAATGGTGATATAGAACTCTGGTGATAGGAACAGTACAGAATTATAGGCCTGTTATCTTATAATTTTTAAGTCAGTATTAAGCCACTAATAAAATTTTTTAAAAATTTTGAGTTGTCAATTCAGTTACTGCTAATACAGCATAGCTAGATACCTTTTATTTTTCTTTCTGATTATCAGACAAAAAAAGACATATAGGACACACACATAATCTTAATAGTTTTATCAACATTCTTGACTTCACTGACAGTAACAGGAAAGTATATCTTGAAACAACAGAAAACAAACTTTTTTTTCACATACATATGAAATGTTCACCAATATAAGCACATGTTGACTATATCATTAAATTTTAAAGACCAAAATCACAAAACAATGTCTTTGACTAAATAAAATTGAATTATTAATCACTAAATATCTGAATATTAAGTAACGTATTTCAACCCATACATTAATCAGGGATAATGTGGAAAGGTATAAAATCTTCTGAGCTAAATTATAATAAATACATCAAATATGTTTGGTGCCACTAAATTGTTTAGAATTTTCTCTTTTTGTTGTATCCTGCTTAAAATATTACTCTGGGAAGATTTTAAAATAAGGATAAATTATCTGTTTCTATTTTAAGAGTGCAGAAGAGGAGGGTCACTGTGGTGGCACCACTGGTGAGCTCACACATTGCAGTGTGCAAGGACTCTGGTTCAAGCTCCTGTTCCCCAACTGTCAGAGCTAAGTTTCACAAGCTGTGAAGTAGTTGTGACAGGTGTCCTCTCTCTCTCTATCTCTCCTTTCCCTCTCAATTTCTCTTGGTCTCTATCCAAAATAAATACATAAAGAATGCTTTTTTAAAAGAGTGCAGAAGGGGGCACTGAGTTAAGCGCACATAGTGTGAAGCAATGGCGAGCACAAGGATGCCTCTTTGAGCCCCTAGCTCCCATCAGCTAGGTGGGGGAGAGGGGGTCACTTCACAAACAGTGAAGCAGGTCTACAGGTGTCTATCTTTTCCCCTCTGTCTTCCCTTCCTCTCTCAATTTCTCTCTGTCTTATCCGACAACAATAATAACAGCAACAACAACAATGGAAAAAAAATATGCCTGCCAGGAGCAGTGGATTTGCAGTGCAGGCATCAAGCCCCAACAATAACCCTGAAGTTGAATAATAATAATAATAATAATAATAATAATAATAATGTAGAAGACAAGCACATTGAATTAAAAAACAAACAAACAAAAAAAACATGAAAGAAAGGAGAGAATACATCTAAAAGTCAAAGAATTGAATTACATAAGGATTATGTAATAAGACTCTCATGCCTGAGACACTATAAATCTCAGATCAATCTCTCTAGCACACCAAAAGTTGGAGCTGAGCAGTGCTCTGGTTAAAAAAAAAAAAAAGAAAGAGGGAGTTGGGCAGTAGTGCAGCGGGTTAAGCGTACATGGTGCCAAGCACAAAGGCCAGCTTAAGGATCCTGGGTCAAGCCCCCAGCTCCCCACCTGCAGGGGAGTCGCTTCACAGGTGGTGAAGCAGGTCTGCAGGTGTCTATCTTTCTCTCCCTCTCTCTGCCTTCCCCTCTTCTTTCCATTTCTCTCTATCCTATCCAACAAAGACATGAATAACAACAATAGTAATAACTACAACAACAATAAAAAAACAAGGCCAACAAAAGAGAAAATAAATAAATATAAAAAATAAAGAGATAAAATGATGTATGCTATTTATTTTTAAAAGTCTTATTAAAAATGAAGAGAATGAACAAAACCAAAGATCTAGTTCTCTGAAAACATTGATAAAAATTGATACACATTTCACAAAAACTAATCACATGAAAGGAAAAAAAAAACTAGATTATATAACAGAAAAAAGAAGAAATATTCATGTAGATTCTAAGAAACAAAATAATAATAGGAATAGAACAAAATTTTATTTAGTATTTGACAAATTCTTTTTAATTTTAATTTAAGAAAGGATAAATTAACAAAACCATAGGGTAGGAGGGGTACAACTCCACACAATTCCCACCACCCAATCTCCATATCCCACGCCTTCCCCTGATACCTTTCCCACTCTCTATCCCTCTGGGAGCATGGACCCAGGGTCATTGTGGATTGCAGAAGGTGGAAGGTCTGGCTTCTGTAATTGCTTCCCCGGTGTTCGACAACTTCTATGATGAAGATGGTCTTCATAAATTACCCTAGTACACAAGATGAAACACTTATGCTATAAATGAAATGAAAGTGAATTGACTATTCTAAGAAATCTCTTAAACAAAGCTGCAGGCCTAGATGGTATATCACTAATGAACTCTACCTTACATTAAGTGAAAAGTAATACCAATTTTACATCATTTCTGATAATAGAAGAGGAGCAAATGTTGCCAGACTCATTTGAGGAGGCCAGCCCAGTCCTGACAGGAAAACCTAATAAAGGCTTCTAAGAAAAATTACAGAACGATGACCTTCATAAATAGAGTGGAAATGTTCTTAACAAAATATTAACAAGTCAAATGCAATGATTTCTTAATCTGATAATGTGCTATAACTGTGTTATCAGGGTTTTTCAGAGAACAAGAACTAACAGAATGGATATATATCTAGCTAGTTTTATAGATTAAGCAAATACACTTTTAAATATAAGTATTTATATGGTGATAATTTTTGAGCATTTTTTTTTTGCCTCCAGGGTTATTGCTGGGCTCAGTGCCTGAACTAGGAATCCACTGCTCCTGGTGGCCATCATTTTCCCATTGTTATTGCTGTTATTATTGTTGCTGCTGTTCTTGTTGGATAACAGAGAGAGAAATTGAGAGAGGAGGGGAAGACAGAGAGGGGGAGAGAAGGATAGACACCTGCTTCACCACTTGTAAAGCGACCCACTTGCAGGTGGGGAGCTGGGGTGGGGGAGGCTGGAACCAGGATCCTTAAGCTGGGCCTTGAGCTTCACGCCATATGTGCTTAACCTACTGGGCTACCACCGACACCCAAGAATCTTTACTGTGACATCACACCATGAATTGAGTATTATTGATCTATTCACCACAAGAAACAGTTGTTAATGTCTCTAATCTCAATAAGGCTAGAGACAATTCTAGAAACCCCAGAACCAATTTATCAAGCCCATCCTTAAGATTCTGTTCTTCTAGAATGTACTCTCTACTAGGATTTTACCAATGAATTCTATGAAACTAGTGAAAAATGATAATCAGCTATAGATTAAAAAAAAAATGAGACATCCAGAAATCACTCCCATTTACTGTTTCAGCAAAATCAATCAAATACCTAGGAATAAAGTTGACCAAAGAAGTGAAAGACTTGTATGCTGAAAACTATGTGTCGCTACTCAAGGAAATGGAAACTGATACCAAGAAATGGAAAGATATACCATGCTCATGGATTGGAAGAATAAATATCATCAAAATGAATATTCTCCCCAGAGCCATATACAAATTTAATGCAATACCCATCAAAGTTCCACCAAGCTTCTTTAAGAGAATAGAACAAACACTACAATCATTATCTGGAACCTGAAAACACCTAGAATTGCCAAAACCATCTTGAGAAAAAGAAACAGAAATGGAGGCATCACACTCCCAGACCTTAAACTATATTATAAAGTCATAATAATCAAAACAGCATGGTACTGGAACAAAAATAGGCACACAGACCAGGGGAACAGAATTGAAAGCCCAGAAATAAGTCCCAACACCCATGGACATCTAATCTTTTATAAGGGGGCCCAAAGGATTAAATGGAAAAAGGAGACTCTCTTCAATAAATGGTGCTGGGAAAACTGGGTTGGAACATGCAGAAAAATGAAATTGAACCACTTTATCTCACCAGAAACAAAAATCAACTCCGAATGGATCAAAGACCTAGATGTCAGACCAGAAACAATCAAATACTTAGAGGAAAACATTGGTAAAACACTTTCCCACCTACACCTCAAGGACATCTTTGATGAATCATACCCAATTGCAAGGAAGACTAAAGCAGAAACAAACCAATGGGACTGCAACAAATTGAAAATCTTCTGCACATCCAAAGAAACTATTAAACAAACAGAGAGACCCCTCACAGAATGGGAGAAGATCTTCACATGCCATACATCAGACAAGAAACTAATCACCAAAATATATAAAGAGCTCAGCAAACTTAGCACCAAAAAAGCAAATGACCCCATCCAAAAATGGGCAGAGGATATGAACAAAACAATCACCTCAGAGGAGATCCAAAAGGCTAACAAACATGAAAAACTGCTCTAGGTCACTGAATGTCAGAGAAATGCAAATGAAGACAACACTAAGACACCACCTCACTTCTGTAAGAATGGCATACATCAAAAAGGACAGCAGCAACAAATGCTGGAGAGGTTGTGGGGACAGAGGAACCCTTTTACATTGCTGGTGGGAATGTAAATTGGTACAGCCTCTGTGGAGAGCAGTCTGGAGAACTCTCAGAAGGCTAGACATGGATCTTCCATATGATCCAGTAATTCCTCTCCTGGGGTTATACCCCAAGGACTCCATAACACCCAACCAAAAAGAGGTGTGTACTCCTATGTCCATAGCAGCACAATTCATAATAGCTAAAACCTGGAAGCAACCCAGATGCCCAACAACAGATGAGTGGCTGAGAAAGCTGTGGTATATATACACAATGGAATACTATGCAGCTATCAAGAACAATGAACCCACCTTCTCTGACCCATCTTGGACAGAGCTAGAAGGAATTATGTTAAATGAGCTAAGTCAGAAAGATAAAGATGAGTATGGGATGATCCCACTCATCAACAGAAGTTGAGGAAGAAGATCTGAAAGGGAAACTAAAAGCAAGACCTGATCAAATTGTAAGTAGGTCACCAAAGTAAAAACCCTGTGATGAGGGGTAGACATGCAGCTTCCTGGGACAGTGTGGGGTGGAAGTGGGTGGGAGGGATGGGTCACAGTCTTTTGGTGGTGGGAATGGTGTGTATGTACACTCCTAGCAAAATGTAGACATATAAATCAGTAGTTAATTAATATGAGAGGGGGAAAATCAGTTGTATGTCTCAAAGTTTCTCAAAACAAAAACTGAATCTTTTTAATATATAGGCTGTGTATTTGATATGCGGACTCTCTCAAAAGCCTAGACCAAGTAGATTAGAAGCATCCAATAGCACAGCTATATACAAGATACTGGATACTGTACAGCAAACCATAACAAAAGGACTTTTCAAAGTTAACCCAATTACCAAATAATGTGATGATAACATTAACTATCGATTGTCTTTTTGAACCCTAAGACAGCAGGAACCTCACATCTCCACTATAGAGCCCCTACTTCCCCCAGCCCTGGAACCCTTGGATAGGGCCCACTTTCCCGTATGCATCTCCCAATGCATACCAAATAATATTGCATCCACTGATCACAACCTAACCAATGCAACAATTGCCACCTCAACATGCTTCACCTCAGACTGTGTCCAGAGACTTCACATGTGGAATGACAACCCTTCAGCTTCATTACTCGGGTGAGACCTTTCCTTTTATAGTACACTCTAATTTCATCTCAGGTGGTTCACCTTCTAACAAAGTCCCATAACCTAGATATACACCAGTTTCTGTGAGAGAGAGCTTATGTTCACACGTATCCATAAACTACTGCAAAATATATACCTGAAAGCAGAAGTACACTAGAGTTTGCAGTGAGTACCTCCCTAACACTTCCTCTCCACTATTCCAAGCTTGGGATCCATGATTTCTCAACAATTTGTTTGGCTTCGTATGTTAACTCTCTTTTCAATCACCAGGTTCCAGATGCCACCAGGATGCTGGCCAGGCTTCCCTGGATTGAAGACCCCACCAATGTGTTCTGGAGCTCAGCTTCTCCAGAGACACACCTTACTAGGGAAAGGGAGATGCAGACTGGGAGTATGGACCGACCAGTCAACGCCCATGTTCAGCGGGGAAGCAATTACAGAAGCCAGACCTTCTACCTTCTGCAACCCTCAATGACCCTGGGTCCATGCTCCCAGAGGGCTAGAGAATGGGAAAGCTATCATGGGAGGGGGTGGGATATGGAGATTGGGTTGTGGGAATTGTGTGGAGTTGTACCCCTCCTACCTTATGGTTTTGTTCGTTAATCCTTTCTTAAATAAAAAATTTTTTAAAAAATGAAAAAGGAGAAGAAAATATTTCCAAACTGATAAGCTAATACAATCCTAATTAAAATGTACCTTATAAAGACATTACAATAACAGGAATATTTTAAACATTGTACAAAATCCTTAGTAAAATATTGGCAATGTTAATTCAATAATTTGAAAATGTGATCATTAAGCCTGGCTAAATGGCTCTCATCTATGTCCTATGATACTGCTTTAATATTTCAAAATGCTTCCGTGAAGCATTTTTGGCAGCACATTGGGTGGCAAAATAAAGTAGGAACTTAATAGAAGTCATTCATTATTTTAATATTTAACACCAAAACACATGACCAAATATAAAATCTTTTCTTGATGTAGAAACAGAAAATTCCTTCACAAGCTTAGCATTAAAGGAAACTTCCTCATGCTGGTAAATTCCTCTGACAATCAATGACTTGGAACATTTTTTCATATGTCTGTTGGACTTTTGGATCTCTGTTGAATATTCTGTTCCTTGCCCCATCTCCCCATTTTTGGATTTTTTTTTTTTTTTTTTGCCTTCAGGGTTATCACTGGGGCTCAGTGCTAGCACTAGAAATTCACTGCTCCTGGTGGCCACACCCCCCCCCCCTCATTTTTCTCGGATAGGAGAGAAATTGAGGGGAGGAGGAGAAGGAGAGAGAAATATAGACACCTGCAGAGCTGCATTACCACTTGTGAATAGATCCCCTTACAGGTGTGGAACTGGGAGCTAGAACAGAGATCTTTGCACAGGTTCTTGCACTTCGTACTATGTGCACGTAACCCAGTGTACCACCACCCAGCCCTTGGTTATTAGTATCTTGTTTGATATATGGTATATACAGATCTTCTCCAATTCTGTAAGGAGTCAGTTTTGGGTGGTGGTTTCTTTTGCTGTGCAAAGCTTTTTAACTTGATATAGTCCCATTGGTTTCTTTTTATTTTAGTTTCTTTGTAATTGGATTTGTATCACTGAAGATGCCTATAGAATTTAGGTGGAAAAGAGTTCTGCCTATATTTTCCACTAAATATTTGATAGTTACTGGTATAACCTCCAAGTCCTCAATCCATTTGTAGTTTACTTTGGTGTGTGATGAAGTCTAGTGTTTCAGTTGCATTCTTCTGCACATCTCAACTCAATTTTCCTAACAGCATTAGTTGATAAGACTCTTTTTTCTTCATTTAATAGTTTGGGACCTCTTGTCAAAAGTTAAATGTCCATAGGTATGGGGGATATAATAATTTTTTATTGAAAGTGTGATATATTTGTTAACTACCTTCTTAAAAGGGTGACTGTGAAGACACAGTCACTTTTACTTGAAATATGGTCTCAGTTTTTTCAGTGTTCCTATATCCCTATGTTCCATAAAGCATATTTACAATTTATTCTCTGATTTTTTAAATTTTATTTTTAAATCTTATACCATTAAAACATTTTTAATATTTTAATTTTATTTATTTATTATTGGACAGAGAAAGGGAAGTTGAGAGGGGAGGAGGAGACAGAGAGGGAGAGAGATAGAGAGACACCTACAGACAGCCCTGCCTCACCATGCCTGAAGCTTTCTCCCTGCAGGTGGGGACCAGGGGCTTGAACTGGGGTCCTTGCACACTGTAATGTGTGAGCTTAACCAGGTGTGCCACCTCCTGGCCCCAAGACACTTATTTTCAATGTATGTCATATGAGAAAGAGAGAGAGTGCTTCATGTAGGAGACAGAGAAAATGAGAGAGATGCCAGATGCCAATCCAGAACTTGAGGCTCCCTGGGGGTTGAACTGGGCGTCTTGGGCATGCAGGTTTTGCACCCTATCAGGGGGGCTATTTCCTTGACAGACTTTCTTTACAGGGAACTCTCCTGGTTAACCACTACTATATCCATGTATCCATCTTCTAAGGATCCTACTTTGATCTCCAAGGACACCTCTGTGTCTCTAAAAAGTCCACCCAGTAAGCAACTTGCCTTTTTTTTTTTTTTTTTTAGGAGAGCACTTATCAACTTTGGCTTATGGTGATGCTAGGGATCCAACCAGCAGGGAACTCAGAACCTCGGGCATGAATGTTATTTGCATAACCATTATGCAGTCTCCTAAGTCCTTTTCTATGCATGTTGAGGGATATGTAGCTGGATAATTCCATCACAGCTGCTCTTAGTTAACAGACTCTTCTGAGCCCCTGTCACACAGGTGATAGGAGTCTAGGAGACTGGGCCACAAGTGTGAGTGTTTGTAGAGATGACCCTGAGATTCTGCATTGTCAGGGGAGATATTCTGTATGACTATAGTTATTAATAACATTAAAAATGGGGCTGGGAAAAGTATGCTGGCTATACACAAATACTTCATTTTAAAAGATATTTTATTTTTATTTTATTTATTTAATTTTATTTTTTTGCCTCCAGGGTTATTGCTGGGGCTCAGTGCCTGCACCGAGATGCATTGGATCGACCTTCTCGTGGTGCATCCCGTGAGTACCCATTCATTGGGGAAACTGACGATCCTTCCTAGCCGACTGAATCCACATGGATCCCAGTCACTTTCAAAGCCAGCAACAAGCAGCTCCTGACAGCTTTCAACCTGACGCTGTTGACTGGCTATGGAAGAAGGGCAAATGCTAGAAGAAGAAGTGCCTGCACCACAAATCCACTGCTTCTGGAGACTATTTTTCCCCCCTTTTGTTGCCCTTGTTGTTTTATCGTTGTTGTGGTTATTATTATTGTTGTTGTTATTTATGTCACTGTTCTTGGATAGGACAGAGAGAAATGGAAAGAGGAGGGGAAGGCAGAGAGGGGAAGAGAAAGATAGACACTTGCAGACCTGCTTCACCGCCTGTGAAGTGATACCCCAGCAGGTGGGGAGTTTGTGGCTCAGACCAAGATCCTTGCACCAGTCCTTGTGCTTCGTGCCATGTGCGCTTAACCCACTGTGCTACAGCCTGACCCCGATATTTTATTTTAATGAGGAAAAGAGAGAAAATGATGGCTGAGTGCTGCTCTGCTCTGGCTTATTTGGTGATGTGATTAAACCAGGGACCTCAGAGTCACAGGTATGAAAGGCTTTTATATAACCATTATGCTATCTCCCCAGCTCCACAAAGTGGATGTTCATGCCAGAGACTCCTAGGCACCAGGTTCACGTGCCAGCCACACCATATGCCAGAGCTGAGCTGTACTCCGGTTAAATTTTTAACAAAAACAGAAAATGTGTTTCTACATATTCAGATTCTATCTTCTGTAGTTAGTATAATTTTCTTCCTGGTACTGCTTCTGACAAAATAACAATTGTGTTAATAGATGCTATAGTAGTAAAAAGGCCATTAAGCACGAATATGGAGAATGGAAACCAGCCTTATACACTGGCACAGACACTAAAAGCCTCAGGAAACAGTAAGATCTACTTAGATGAAATTCTATGACTCAGTCATAGTAGAAACCATCCTCCCACTAAAATTACTAATGGGTTGTGTGGCTTTAAATGCCCCGTTTCCAAATTAGTTTCAAGTAAAGGCTAACTTCTATGATATTCTACTTGACTATTCCTTATGGCCACAAACTGCTTCTGCAAGAAATTGTTTCATAGCGCTATTTCACAGTTTGCTGTCCTTCTGAGTCAGAGAAATAAAAAGAGCTTAGTTGCAGATATATCAGTGAGTGAAAATGAGGCCCAGAAAATAACCTGTCTATATTGAGAGACAAATGCTGCTACAAAGGCAAATGTGAGACTAGTGGCAACAGCTTACACACAATGCTTTTTGTCTGGTTGGTTTTGTTAAGATTTACTTTCTGGGGCTGGGGGTGGTGGTGGCACAACAGGTTGAGCACAATGTCACAATGTGCTAGGACCCAGGTTCAAGCCCGCAGTCACTACGTGCAGGGATGTTGGGGGGTAGGCAGATATTTCAGGAGTGGGAAAACAGTGCTGTAGGTGTCTCCTGTCTATCTTCCCCTTTCTCTCAATTTCTGGCTGTCTCTACTCAGTAAATACATTTATAAAATCTACTTATCACATTTTATTATTATTATTATTTTAAGACAGAGAGAAATGGAGAGAGGAGGGGGAGAGAAAGATAGACACCTGCAGACCTGTTTCACCACATGTGAAGCGACTCCCCTGCTGGGGAGTATTTATCACATTTTTAACAACTGCTTTTAGAATGAAAAATCCAAACTATATCTTAGTATCATCTCTGGGTCATGAGAAAGTAAAGGATCTTAGTGACAATCTTCTTTAAGCTTATAGTTATCGTTTTTGGTTCCAGAGGTCATGGAATGAAAAAGGTGAGAGTGAACATCATTCAGTTTTTAATACAATCAAACTTATCAGACTATGACAATTTCAAGCTGCTGACAGTTTTCTTAACAGTGCCTTTAGCCAGTTAAGATAGTTTTCTAGCAATTCAGAAAATATCAGATGAGAGGATCTGTCATTATTTTGCTGCTTAATTCAGGTCCAAAATCCCCTTCTTAGGCTCTTTTTTGCATCTTAGCAACAGATATTTTTGTCTCTCTGTTTATATTTTATTTATTTAGTATTTATGCATTTGCTAGAGACAGAGAGAAGCTTATATGGAAGGGAGGAGAGAGAGAGAGAGAGAGAGACACTAGCAGAGCTGTTTCATCTCTTGTGAAGCTTTCCGCCTATAGGTAGGGACTGTGGGCCTGAACGTAGGTCCTTACATCTGGTAATGTGTGCACTTAATTGGCTGTGCCACCACCCAGCCCTACAACAGGCATTTCTAGAAATAAGAATGTTTATGTTGGGAGTCAGGCGGTAGCGCAGCGGGTTAAGCGCATGTGGCGCGAAGCGCACCAACTGGTTTAAGGATCCTGGTTGGAGCCCCGGCTCCCCACCTGCAGGAGAGTCCCTTCACAAGTGGTGAAGCAGGTCTGCAGGTGTCTACCTTTCTCTCCCCCATCTGTCTTCCCCTCCTCTCTCCATTTCTCTCTATCCTATCCAACAATGACAACAACAAGAATAACTACAACAATAAAACAACAAGGACAACAAAAGGGAATAAATAAATAAATAAATTTTTTTAAAAAGAATGTTTATGGGGGATTCCTGGAAGATGGCGGACTGAGAAGCTGCTAGTGGCTTGAGCTCTGACCACATCTTCTGGAAATGGTAGCATTTTCTACCTTTAGTAGGCCAGCCAATAAGGGGTCCTAGCGGTGACACCAAGGAGGTGACTATAACTTAATTTGGGTTAAGAAATAGAGTAGAAAAAAAAGGGAAAAAAATTTATTTTCCTTTTAATTATTAAGCACACCGCCTCCCCGTTCCCTCCCCCCCACCCCCATAACCAGTCCCTGGGGACCAGCTCCTAGTAGGCTCCCCTGCTGAGCTTCTGTCTTTACCAAATTCCTTTCCCACCAGGGAGTATCATTCATTCTGAGTCTATACCCTTCTGAAACCTCTGTAGCCAACCCCCCCACCTCACCCCACATAGCTAATTAAATAATTAAAAATAAATTAAAAAAAAACTCTTTCCTTTAACCACTCTTTTATGACTATTCTTTTTCTTATCTTTTTCTTTTTTCTCTCTCTCTTTCTTTTTTTATTCTTTTTCTCATTCTTGTCATAGTTTCTTCCTAATTCCTACAACTTCCAAAGCCACAGGCCCCAGTCCCCACACCACCAAACAGTGTGCTTTTTTGAATTCACTGATACACATTTTGGAATTATTTTGGGGAAGAATGCTGACTCAGTGTGAACTCTCACTGCGAGTGTCTCTGCTCAACTTCCCTTCCTCCGTTAGCCACCCCTAGAATATACAGTGGATAGCAGATTTTCATAACTGTCTATTTAAGCTATCCTTGTCTAGTCCTGAGTTTTTTTTTTTTTTTTCTCATTCTTAACAATCAGCTGCCTCTGATCACGTTTGAGGTAATCTAGGACAGGGTTTTTTTTTTTTACCCTGCTCTATTTTATTATTAATATTATATAAAGGCATATATCTCCCCCCTCTTTAGGTTGATCAGAATTAACTCTTAGGGTATCTTTCATTGCTAGGATAGTAAGCATCTTATCTATTGTGGGAGGAACTTACCTCCTTACTCCTACCTTCTCTACAGACTCTCCCCTCCCTCCTCCTCCTAGCTAATTAGAAAAAATAAATTAAATTAAATTAAAAATAAAGTAATAAAAAAACCTTTCCTTTCACTGCTCTTTAATTACAGCTCTTTTTCTTATCTTTTCCCTTTTCTCTCACTTGTCTCATTTTTCTTTTTCTTTTTATTTATTTTTTTTAATCTTGTCATACACTTCTTCCTTCCTTCTTCTTTGCCTTTCTGAATTTGTGAATAATTTGGGGGAAGAAATCTGACTCAGAGTGGGCTCTCTATGTGTGTATCTCTGCTCTAGTTCCCTTTTCCCTCTTGTTATCCCTAGAATATACAGTGGATAGTAGATTTGCATAACTGTCTATTCTTGCTATCCCTTCTTTCTTTTCTCTTTCTTCTTCACTGGGATTTGGCAACTATTTTTTCACTGACTGGAGAAATTGTTTAGCTAACTGGTAGTGATTAAACTGATTCAATACTTGCTTCAGTTGCTACTGTAATTCCTGAGGTTGGTGAGTACAATTGTCATCAAGGTATTTAGTACAGTGTTGCTTGTGCTCAAGACACAACAACTGAGGAACAACAGAGCATAATAAAAGAAACACATAAATCAAAAAAATGGGTAGATCAAAAACAAATAAAACTGCTACTCCAATGAATGAAGACAAGAGCCCAGAAGAAAATACAAATCAGTCAGAAGTAACCATAGATAAGAAAAGTATGCAAGCAATAATAAACTTATTAATCACAGAAATGAAAACAACATTGGAGGAAAGGAATGGCAGTATTAGGGAAACAACAGTTGAGACCCCCAAGGAAAACACTGATTATCTTGAGTCAATTAGAGAACTGAAAGCTAAAATAGCTGTAATGAAGAAAGAAGCTGAGGCAAGGGAAAGCAGACTAACAGAAGCAGAAAACAGAATTAGTCAGACAGAGGATGAGTTAGAGAAAACAAAGAAAGAGGTGAAAGAGCTTAAAAAGAGATTGAGAGACACTGAAAACAATACATAGACATATGGGATGATCTCAAAAGAAGTAACATTCGCATAATTGGCCTGCCAGAGGAAGAAAGAGAGGAAGGGGAAGCAAACATTCTAGAGGAAATAATAGAAGAAAACTTCCCACACATGAATAACAGAAAGGACATCAAGATTCAAGAGGCCCAGAGAGTACCAAACAGAATCAACCCAGACCTGAAGACACCAAGACACATCACAGTCACAATGAGAAGTAGTAAGGATGAAGAAAGGATCCTAAAGGCTGCAAGAGAGAAACAAAAAGTCACATACAGATATGCAGATTTCTCCACTCAAACTCTAAAAGCCAGAAGAGAATGGCAAGATATCTATTGAGCCCTGAATGAAAAAGGGTTTCAACCAAGGATAATATATCCTGCTAGACTTTCATTCAAACTAAATGGAGGGATCAAAACCTTCTTAGACAAACAACAGTTAAAGGAGGCAACCATCACCAAACCAGCCCTGAAAGAGGTTCTAAAATACCTCTTATAAACAAGAACATCACTGGCAATATATAATACTGGCAATATATCAGCAAACAAAAAAAATTTTATTGAACAATGGCACTACAATACATTAAATCCATAATATCAATAGATGTCAATGGCTTAAACTCACCCATCAAAAGGTACAGAGTTGGGGGATGGATCAGAAAACATAATCCAACCATATGCTGCTTGCAAGAATCCCATCTGTCACAACAAGATAAACACAGACTTAAAGTGAAAAGATGGAAAACTATCATACAGGCTAATGGACCACAAAAAAGGGCAGGAACAGCCATTCTCATCTCAGACACGATAGATTTTAAATTAAATAAAGTAATAAAAGATAGGCAAGGACATTACATAATGATTAGAGGATCAATCAGCCAAGAAGACTTAACAATCATTAACATCTATGCACCCAATGAGGACCATCTAAATACATCAAGCACTTACTGAAACAATTTCAAAAATACATCAATAGTAATACAATAATAGTGGGAGACTTCAATACCCCACTCTCACACTTAGACAGATCAACAAAGCAGAGAACCAACAAAGATACCAGAGAATTGAATGAAGAGATTGACAGACTAGATCTCTTGGACATTTTCAGAGTCCTTCAACCCAAAAAACTGGAATACACCTTCTTTTCAAATCCACATAACACATACTCAAGGGTAGACCACATGATGGCCACAAAGACAGCATCAATAAATTCAAGAACATTGAAATCATCCCAAGTAACTTCTCAGACCACAGTGGTGTAAAACTAACATTTAACAACAAACAGACAATTATTAAAAGTCACAAATTTGGAAACTAAACAACATACTCCTTAAGAACCACTGGGTCAGAGACTCACTCAAGCAGGAAATTCAAATGTTCCTGGAAACTAATGAAAATGAAGACACAACCTATCAAAATATTTGGGACACAGCTAAAGCAGTACTGAGAGGGAAACTTATAGCCATACAATCACATATTAAACACCAAGAAGAAGCTCAAATGAACGACCTTACTGCACACCTCAAGGACTTAGAGGAAAAGGAACATAGGAACCCTAAAGCATCCAGAAGGACAGAAATCACTAAAGTTAGAGCAGAAATAAACAACATCGAAAATAAAAGAACCATACAAAAGATCAATGAAGCCAAATGTTGGTTCTTTGAAAGATTAAACAAAATTGACAAACCCCTAGCCAGACTCACCAAACAAAAAAGAGAGAAGACTCAAATTAATAGAATTGTAAACGATGGAGGAGATACCACAACTGACACCACAGAAATCCAGAGAATCCTGCGAAACTTCTATAAAGAACTATATATCACCAACCTATAGAATCTGGAAGAAATGGAACAATTCCTAGAAGCATATGCCCTTCTAAAACTGAACCAAGAAGAACTAAAAAATCTAAATGCACCAATCACAGACAAAGAAATTGAAACCGTTATTAAGAACCTCCCCAACAACAAAAGTCCTGGACCAGATGGCTTCACAAATGAATACTACAAAACTTTCAGGAAACAATTAGTACCCATACTATTTAAACTTTTCCATAAGATTGAAGAAACAGGAATACTCCCTTCCACCCTCTAAGAAGCCAACATCACCCTGATACCAAAAGCTGATAGGGACAGAACAAAAATGGAAAACTACAGACCAATATCTCTGAAGAACATAGATGCCAAAATATTCAACAAGATCTTGGCCAACCGGATACAGCAACATATCAAAAAGATTGTTCATCACGACCAAGTGGGATTCATCCCAGGAATGCAAGGCTGGTTTAACATGCGTAAGTCAATCAATGTCATTCACCACATCAATAAAAGCAAAGCCAAAAACCACATGATTATCTCAATAGATGCAGAGAAAGTCTTTGACAAGATCCAACACCCATTCATGCTCAAAACTCTACAAAAAATGGGAATAGATGGGAAATTCCTCAAGATAGTGGAGTCTATATATAGCAAACCTACAGCCAACATCATACTCAATGGACAGAAGCTGAAAGCATTCCCCCTCAGATCAGGGACTAGACAGGGCTGTCCACTGTCACCGTCACTCTTCAACATAGTACTGGAAGTTCTTGCCATAGCCATCAGGCAAGAGAAAGGAATCAAAGGAATACAGATTGGAAGGGAAGAAGTCAGGCTCTTACTATTTGCAGATGATATGATAGTATACATATAAAAACCTAAAGAATCCAGCAGAAAACTATTGGAAATTGTTAGGCAATATAGCAAGGTATCAGGCTACAAAATCAAAGTACAAAAATCAGTGGCATTTCTTTATGCAAACACTAAATCTGAAGAAGAAGACATCCAGAAATCACTCCCATTTACTGTTTCAGCAAAATCAATCAAATACCTAGGAATAAATTTGACCAAAGAAGTGAAAGACTTGTATACTGAAAACTATGAGTCACTACTCAAGGAAATGGAAACTGATACCCAGAAATGTAAAGATATCCCATGCTCATGGATTGGAAGAATAAATATCATCAAAATGAATATTCTCCCCAGAGCCATATACAAATTTAATGCAATACCCATCAAAGTTCCACCAAGCTTCTTTAAGAGAATAGAACAAACACTAAAATCATTTATCTGGAACCTGAAAACACCTAGAATTGCCAAAACCATCTTAAGGAAAAGAAACAGAAATGGAGGCATCACACTCCCAGACCTTAAACTATAGTATAAAGCCATCATCATCAAAACAGCATGGTACTGGAACAAAAATAGGCACACAGACCAGTGGAACAGAATTGAAAGCCCAGAAATAAATCCCCATACCTATGCACATCTAATCTTTGATAAGGGGGCCCAAAGGATTAAATGGAAAAAGGAGGCTCTCTTCAATAAATGGTGCTGGGAAAACTGGGTTGAAACATGCAGAAGAATGAAATTGAACCACTTTATCTCACCAGAAACAAAAATCAACTCCGAATGGATCAAAGACCTAGATGTCAGACCAGAAACAATCAAATACTTAGAGGAAAACATTGGTAAAACACTTTCCCACCTACACCTCAAGGACATCTTTGATGAATCATACCCAATTGCAAGGAAGACTAAAGCAGAAACAAACCAATGAGACTACATCAAATTGAAAAGCTTCTGTACATCCAAAGAAACTATAAAACAAACAAAGAGACCCCTCACAGAATGGGAGAAGATCTTCAAATGCCATACATCAGACAAGAATCTAATCACCAAAATAGATAAAGAGCTCAGCAAACTTAGCACCAAAAAAAGCAAATGACCTCATCCAAAAATGGGCAGAGGATATGAACAAAACATTCACTACAGAGGAGATGCAAAAGGCTAACAAACATATGAAAAACTTTCATTGATTTTCAGAGAAATGCAAATGAAGACAACACTAAGATACCACCTCACTCCTGTAAGAATGGCATACATCAAAAAGGACAGCAGCAACAAATGCTGGAGAGGATGTGGGGACAGAGGAACCCTTTTACATTGCTGGTGGGAATGTAAATTGGTACAGCCTCTGTGGAGAGCAGTCTAGAACACTCTCAGAAGGCTAGACATGGACCTTCCATATGATCTAGTAATTCCTCTCCTGGGGTTATACCCCAAGGACTCCATAACACCCAACCAAAAAGAGGTGTGTACTCCTATGTTCATAGCAGCACAATTCATAATAGCTAAAACCTGGAAGCAACCCAGGTGCCCAACAACAGATGAATGGCTGAGAAAGCTGTGGTATATATACACAATGGAATACTATGCAGCTATCAAGAACAATGAACCCACCTTCTCTGACCCATCTTGGACAGAGCTAGAAGGTATTATGTTAAGTGAGCTAAGTCATAAAGATAAAGATAAGTATGGGATGATCCCACTCATCAACAGAAGTTGAGGAAGAAGATCTGAAAGGGAAACTAAAAGCAGGACCTGATCAAATTGTAAGTAGGTCATCAAAGTAAAAACCCTGTGGTGAGGGGTAGACATGCAGCTTCCTGGGTCAGTGGGGGGTGGGAGTAGGTGGAAGGGATGGGTCACAGTCTTTTGGTGGTGGGAATGGTGTTTATGTACACTCCTAGTAAAATGTAGTCATATAAATCACTAGTTAATTAATACGAGAGAGGGGAAATTAATTGTGTGTCTCAAAGTTTTTCTAAACACAAACTGAATCTTTTCAAAATATAGGCTGTGTAATTGATATGCAGACTCTCTCAAAAGCCTAGACCAAGTAGATCAGAAGCAACCAGTAGCACAGCTATATACTGGGTACTGTACAGCAAACCCTAACAAAAGGACTTTTCAAAGTTAACCCAATTACCAAATAATGTGATGATAACATTAACTATCGACTGTCTTTTTGAATCCTAAGACAGCAGGAACCTCATATCTCCACTATAGAGCCTCTACTTCCCCCAGTCCTGAAACCATTGGATAGGGCCCACTTTCCCATATGCCTCTCCCAATCTATATGAAATAATATTGCATCTGCCGATCACAACCTAAACAACACAATGATTGCCACCTCAACATGCTTCACTTCAGACTGTGTCCAGAGACTTCACATGTGGAATGACATCCCTTCAGCTTCATTACTCGGGTGAGACCTTTCCTTTCATAGTATACCCTAATTCCATCTTAGGTGGTTCACTTTCTAACAAAGTCCCAAAACCTAGGTATACTTCAGTTTCTGTGAGAGAGAGCATATGTTCACACGTATCCGTAAACTACTGCAAAATATATACCTGAAAGCAGAAGTACACTAGAGTTTGCAGTGAGTACCACCCTAACACTTCCTCACCACTATTCCAAGCTTTGGGTCCATGATTGCTCAACAATTTGTTTGGCTTTGTATGTTAAATCTCTTTTCAGTCACCAGGTTCCAGATGTCATCAGGATGCCAGCCAGGCTTCCCTGGATTGAAGACCCCACCAATGTGTTCTGGAGCTCAGCTTCTCCAGAGACACACCTTACTAGGGAAAGGGAGATGCAGACTGGGAGTATGGACCGACCAGTCAACGCCCATGTTCAGCGGGGAAGCAATTACAGAAGCCAGACCTTCTACCTTCTGCAACCCTCAATGACCCTGGGTCCATGCTCCCAGAGGGCTAGAGAATGGGAAAGCTATCATGGGAGGGGGTGGGATATGGAGATTGGGTTGTGGGAATTGTGTGGAGTTGTACCCCTCCTACCCTATGGTTTTGTTAATTAATCCTTTCTTAAATAATAAAAAAAAGAATATTTATGTTTCTGTGTGAGCGGTGTCAAAGGGAGGAGGAGGGACACCAGGAAGATAGTGCTTCATGCTTTCCATATAGTACTCTCTGGATATATCAGCCATTCTAGCATTTTAAGGCTTATGAAATACAAATGATGTCAATCAAGTTTAAAATATATATATATATATATATATATGGTAAGTATTGGGCTACTGCCCAATAAGAGGGGAGTAGAAATGAATTTCAAATCTCTATCAAAGGACAAAATTGGAAATGCCATGCACGCATAACATTCCCCAGTTTCCCATTTAACAATACAACCCCCACTATGTCATTTATCATCCTTCATGGAACTGTATTCTCCCCACCCACCCACCCCAGGGTCTTTTACTCTGGTGCAATACGCCAATTCCATTTCAGGTTCTACTTGTGTTTTTTTCAACTTCTGTCTGAGAGTGAGATCATCCCATATTCATCCTTCTGTTTCTGACTTATTTCACTTAACATGATTTTTTCAAGGTCCATCCAAGATTGGCTGAAAATGGCGAAGTCACCATTTTTTACAGCTGAGTAGTATTCCATTGTGTATATATACCACACTTGCTCAGCCACTCATCTGTTGTTGGACACCTAAGTTGCTTCCAGGTTTTGGCTATTACAAATTGTGCTGCCAAGAACATATGTGTACACAGATCTTTTTTTATGGATGTGTTGGGTTCCTTAGGATATATCCCCAGGAGAGGAATTGCACGGTCATAGGGTAGGTCCATTTCTCTCTTCAGAGAGTTCTCCAGACTGTTCTCCACAGAGGTTGGACCAATTGACATTCCCACCAGCAGTGTAGGAGGGTTCCTTTGACCCCACACCCTCTCCAGCATTTGCTGCTGTTACCTTTTCTGATGTATGACATTCTCACAGGAGTGAAGTGATATCTCATTGTTGTCTTTATGTGCATTTCTCTGACAATCAGAGACTTGGAGCATTTTTTCGTGTGTTTCTCGGCCTTTTGGATCTCTTCTGTGGTGAATATTCTGTCCATGTCCTACCCCCATTTTTGGATGGGGTTATTTGTTGTCTTGTTGTTGAGTTTGGCAAGCTCTTTATATATATATTGGTTATTAAACTCTTATCTGATGTATGGCATGTAATGATCTTCTCCCATTCTGTGAGGGGTCTCTTGGTTTGGGTAGTGGTTTCTTTTGCTGTGAAGAAGCTTTTTAACTTGATGTAGTCCCATAGGTTTATACTTGCCTTAGTCTTCTTTGTAATTGGATTCATTTCATTGAAAATGTCTTTAAAATTTATGCGGAAAAGAGTTTTGCTAATATTTTCCTCTAAGTATCTGATAGTTTCTGGTCTAACATCCAAGTCCTTGATCCACTTGGAATTTACTTTTGTATTTGGTGAAATATAATGATTCAGTTTCATTCTTCTGCATGTTTCAATCCATTGTTTCCAACGCCAGTTGTTGAAGAGACTCTGCTTTCCCCATTTAATAGTCTGGGCCTCTTTGTCAAAGATTAGATGTCCATAGGTGTGGGGCCTCATTTCTGGGCTCTCAATTCTATTCCACTGGTCAGTGTGTCTATTCAAGTTCCAGTACCAAGCAGTTTTGATGACAATGGCCCTATAATACAGTCTGAAATCTGGGAGTGTGATGCCTCCGGTTCTATTCTTTTTTCTCAAGATTGTTTTGGCAATTCTAGGTCTTTTCTGGTTCCAGATAAACATTTGTAGAATTTTTTTCTATTCTCCTAAAAAATGTGCTTGGGATCTTGATGGGGATAGCATTAAATTTGTAGATGGCTCTGGGTAATATATTATTTTTAAAGAAATAAATTTAAAAAAAAAGAAATGCCATACACATGCATTTATTTATTCTTTAAAGTGTAGCCTACTTTAATAAATTATCTTTATTTATTTATTGGAGAGAGACAGCCAGAAATTGAGATGAAGGAGTTAGGGGATAAAGAGGAGAGATACAGAGATGCCTGCAGCACTGCTTTACTACTTATGAAGTTTTCCACAGAAGGTGAAGACCAGGGACTGGAACCTGGGGCCTTGCGCATTGTTGACATGTGTGCTCAACCAGATGCACCACTACCTGGTCCCCATAAGTATTTCAAAGACAAATTATATGCCTACATTCTTCATGGGACTCTGTGTATGACACTGAAGAAGCCAAACAAGAAACTTGTCATCAAGATAGTTAAGAGCTTGCAGCAATACAGAATAAATTGAATGCAGCCAGCCGTTTGTTCCCTTAATTGTTAGTGACAGGCCAGGTGAAGACTTAGACACAAAAATTCCTGCACACATGCAAATGATAAACTGCCGAGACAATAGTCCAGCATTTCTTAATAAACCTAATGCTTAATCAATACCAGATGAAGTGGTATCTAAGGGAAGGACCTCAGAGATCATTCAATCCAATCTCACCAGATTTGGATCCTGAAACATCCCAGTTAAGTGCTGTTTCACTTATTCTTGAATATCTCTGAGGGGACAGTCTCACTGGTGACAACTCTAGCCTCAGACAACTATCTATTGCAGAGTGCTTTATTATCTACCCTGAAGTTTACATTCTTTGGTGTTAGTCCTGTTCTAGGATTAAGAAAAAAAAAATCAAGTCATTCACATAACAGCTTGGAATTACTATTACAAATCTGGAATGAATCTCCAAATTTGTATTTTTGTATAAGATCAAAACATATTATGACAATCACAGATTTCTTGAACTAGATGTGAATGGCAGTTTAATTTCCTTTTTTTAAAATCACCAATTCACAGAAATTACAGTTTAGCTTGAATTCTGTTTCACTTTGTTGTTGAACTCAAGCTACCTAGCCACTGGAAAGTGCCACCTTCTAGCCTCTTTTCTCTAGTTTGACATCAATCACCACAGTCTAATCATTCTTGTTCTTGCTTCTTGGTGTGTGTAAGAGGTGGGTGGCCAGTTTGTATGACACCTGGCATTAAATGCTTGCTGACTTTCCTCTTTTATATAAATGGCTTGATATATTAAACTGTAATGTGTTGCCTGCTTGGTTGCACTGGGCAGTGGGGTGACGGTGAGGGCGGTGCCAGCTTCCCCTTTCAGACACAAGTGTGCTATATAGAATAGGGTTAAGAAAACAACCATAAAAACAACAACTTCTTAGGAATAAGGCCAGACCTCATTTTGTAATTTAGCCTAAAAAGTGACTATCTACATAACCTTCATTAAATGAGCTAATTTCCCTTAGCCCTAGGGTCTTCATCTATGAAATGGGAATAGGACTGACTTTGCAGGCCTGTTGTGATAATGAAATAAAGCAACTGAGCACAATTCATCTTGTAAAAGGTCTGGCTATCGCCACTTCACTTCCAAAACTGGTGCAGAGAGCTGTATCTTTCCACGCCCCAGTGCTGTGTGTTCTTGAATAACTGAGGCTGCTTTGCCTCTGTAGGTCCTCATGGTTGTCCTGTTGGTATGTGATTTTGGATGAAAGATACCTGCTGCTGTTGCCAGTGAACCAAGGAGAAAGAAACATGTCCAGAATACTGATTGTGTGCAAAGAATTGTGCCTGGGAAACACTTGATATATTCATACACACATTCATTTCTTCATCAAGAAATATTGCAATCCACCTCTGGCCCAAGTGGTGTGTTACAGTCTCAGAGAGGAAGTCACAATATAGTTATAGCAGGATATTTAAGACAAATAAAAATCATACTGAAAGAGGAATCCCTACAAATTGGAACCTGAAACTCCCCAGCTGAGTATTCATTTACTCTTGAAAATCTGAAAGGACTAACACGTGAAGCAAGGCTTGAAAGGGAACAGGCTTTTCACAGCTCTGAACATACATATTTTTAAATTTATTTTTATTATCTTGATTTATTTATTGGGTAGAGACAGCCAGAAATCAAGAGGGAAGGTGGAGATAGAGACTGAAAGAGACAGAGAGACACCTGAAGCCCAGCTTCACCACTCACAAAGCTTTCCCCCTGCAGGTGGGAAATGGGGACTCAAACCTGGGTCTTTGTGCATTGTAATATGTGCGCTCAACCAGTTGTGTCATCACCTGGCCCTGTATATATTTTCTTTAACCTAAGTACTTAATGTTTTATATTTGTAAGATGATTGAATTCTGGCACTGGGCTTAAATTGCTCAAGCAGCTCTTTCTCTCTCTCTCTCTCCCTCTCTTCTGCCTCCCTCCCTCTTTATATATATATACTCTCTCTTTATATATATACATATACACATACACATACATACACCTAAGTTACTTACAACCTTAGGTCAGATCAAAATTGTTTGGTCCTGCAGTAATTACGATACTGTTTTTAAGCAGATATCCTTAAATGGCATAAAGCATAGTGAGGTCAAGTATATTATGGTAAATGATATTCAACCACTGCATTAAAAAAATAACACACAAACAAGAAAATAAGCTCCCAAATAACTTGGTTATAATAATAAGTAACTACTGCTGTTTTCATCCCCTCCTAAGATTACAGGAACCTTTCTCATTCTATTTAAGACCCATATTTCTCCTAGATCTAGAACCTCTCCGACTTTGTATTTCTTGATGTTTTTTTCTCTTTCACCCCTTACCTGGTTTTACTGCCTCTGTTGGCCTCAACCAAATCAGTGGTACCACTGCCACCATGCCACATTATGCTGCTATTGACTTGTTACTGCGGATTGGATCTCCAGAGATGCCAAAACTGAGATGCCAGCCTCCCAGCTCCTCTAATCTGGTGAAAGCTTTTCTAACACATGGGACTACCTAGTTCTATTTCAGATGGCATATTTTCTAACAAACTTATAGATACTAGGTACAGGTTAGGGATTAGGGTACTGCGTACATGCATACATGTATCCATAAACCAGGGGGCAATTATATACCTAAAAGTAAAAATGCTTAGTAGCCCTCCTTATTAAACCTAGACCTAATAAGCCTGGGAATCTAGTAGAATGACTTAGAGAAGGCATCAGAAATTCTCTAATCATATATTTATTACTCAGACCTACACATCGTTCTCTCCTACCACTGACTTCACTTCCTTCAACCACTCCATCTACTCAACTATATAAAAGTAACAAAGTAAGATACATAGCATTCCATCCTTTAATTTATTCTCAGAGAGCATAAGTGTTATTGTTACCCCTTGGAAAAATTTAAAAGAAAAACTATACAAGTGGCCAAGAAATATAGCGGCAAACACTATATAACAAGTAAAGGATCGTTACTGTCCCAGTGACAGCATTTATTAGAACTATCAAACACATAAATGCAGAAAAGTATGAGGCTAACTAACACCCCACTAAAATATTAGGTCTGTTTCCTCCCTAACTTGAGGCCAGACCATATAAACTTAATACCAGTTTGGATATAATAAACAACATTCAACACTTTAACAACTGGGAGAAAGTCTATACTTGTCAGAGAAAGAAGTGCATACAAAAGCTGAATAAGATAAGATACTGGCCCAGATAATGATGGCTGTTTTGGTCACTATCAGGCCATCCCATAACCTGATTATTAAACAAAGTGTTCTGCTTTGTATCTTAATGCTTTTCAGCCACCAAGTTGCAGATGCAACCAGATGCCAACCTGATTTCCCTGGGCAGATGACCTTACCAGTGAATCCTGGAACCCTACCTCCCCAAAGCCCTACCCCACTAAAGAAAGTGGGGGTCAATATGTCAATGCCCATGCCCAACAGTAAAGCAATTATAGAAGCCAGATCTTTTACCTTCTGCTCCTCATAAAAATTTTTGGTCCATACTCTCAGAGAGATAAAGAACAGGAAATCTTCCAATGGAGGGGATGGGATATGGAACTCTGGTGCTGATAATTGTATAGAATTGTATCCCTCTTATATCACAGTCTTTTCAATCATTATTAAATCACTAATGAAAACTATAAAGAAAAAAGAATGTTTCCAGCTGTGACTATGAACTGTAACTGCAATCTAACAGGGACTGAGAGGTTGTACAGGTTCCTGTGCTAACTAGGAATAGATATGGACCCCAGGCTAGTTCATTGTGGTAAATAGTTCATTGAACTTATATATCTTCTTTAAGTTTGTGAGCAACTCTCTGCCCTAATCCTGCTTCCTAGTTCTACTCTCAACTCTGACACCGTCTTCCCAGACCATATTTCCAGTCTACTCCCATGCTAGCTATCAAGTTCAAGCAAAGATTACTAAGATATAGGCTCCTAGGAGCATACGTATAATTGACTTCCTAGCTTCATTCCACCCTACTTTCATCTGCTTTATGGTTCCCATTTATTAAACATTTTGTCCTGCTTTATATCTTACTATTTTTCAGTCGTCAAGATTCAGATGCTACTATGAATCCATCCTGACTTTCCTGGGCAGATGCCCTCACCAAAGCTTCTTGGAATTTCACTTTTCCAGAGTCCTGCTCAACTAGGGAAAGATATAAACAGGCTGGGGGTATGGGCTGACCTGCCAATGCCCATGTCCAGCATGGGAAGCAATTAAAAAAGTCAAAACTCCCACCTTCTGCACCTCTTCAAGAATTTTGGTCCATACTCCCAAAGGGGTAGACACCACTGGAAGTAAACCAGAGGGCTCATTTCACCAGGACCCAAAGCATTTGTCACCAGGAATCTTGCTTTTATACCACCAATGGGAAGCAAATATGAAAACGACATCAGAGGAAGAAAGGCATGGTTTCACTTATTTGAGAGAGAACAGGGGAAAAAAAAGAGAAAAAACAGGGTTTTTTTTTGTTTTTTTTTTTGCGATTTTGGAATGCATAGGTTATGGGGCTATAGCTTGTAGTGGAGAGGAGAGACATCTTCCTGGGAAGACTAGAGATGAGAAATCTTAAAAAAACATCTTTTTTCAGAAGGCTATTTGTGCAGAGTGATGGCACCTTGGGCATGAAAGTGAGACAGGATTTGTGTGGCAGACATTAAGGCATTCTCATTTTGCTAAGATCAGATTCCTTTCTCACTAAGAAGAGACTATTGTTTAAATGGAACTCTAAAACAGGACCGTTGACCTTGTGCCATCAGGAATCTGTATGTTTGTGCTTTACACATTTTCAGGGTTAATAGGGGAAGTTTAAGCATGTCTAGTCATGCTCAGATTTACATCTCATAAATATTCCTTGATCACAGTGCAGATGATGGATTTGTAAGGGATGAGGCTGGAAGCAGATAAATTGGTTAGGAGGCTATTGAAAAATTCCTGGGGAGAGATAATGAGGGATTAAACTATGAAGAGCCACTGGGGATAGAGAGGAGATGATGAGGCTATCTAGTGCAAGCTAGCAGAAAACAGCAAACATGATGGAGAAGATCTAGACGTAGTCTGGCTATGCACGGACTAAGCCCCGGGTACCTGCCATAAGTATATAACACAGAGATTCTGGTCTACTGAATAGTTTGAGAAGAAATGGAACATGTATAGATTGTAACAGGTGAGCAAACACATGATTATTTACAGATGACATGGTGAGATTCACAAATCCATATAATACACACAGAGAGAAATGCATAGACAAGTGACAAATTCTTAAAACTAAGAACAAAGCCCGTCCATATACTGCATGGGAAAGAGACGATTAAAAACACACACAATATCAACAAATTATGCCAAACACAAATTGCCAAAGATCACATGTCCACTCGGTTATTTTTCCCACAAACCTCCTCTCCCCCCCCCCTCATCTAAGAAAGATAAATCTCCCTGTCCCCTTCATGGGTGCTCTGTACCAGACACAGGGAAGTAAATACACAGGGAAATATGATTTCTCAACTGAATATAGTGGAAATTCCTGAACTAAGTTTCTGTTATTTTTGGTTTTGTTTTTGTCTTTTACTGCCACAATGATTATCACTGGAGCTTGATGCCATCTACCTCCTCTCCTGGCTGGCATCTTTTCCTTTTTTTTTCTTTTCTCTTTCTAATTTTTATTAGCTAGGACAGAGAGAAATTGAGAGAGGATGGGGAGACAGGAGGAGAGAAAGACAGACACCTTCAGGGCCAACTTCACTGCTTGGGAAGTGGAACCCCTACAGGTGGGGAAGAGAGGCTTGGTCCTAGTACCTAATATATGTGCGTAACCAGGCTCCTACACTATTTAATATTTACATCAATGACCTCCCAGAAACTTCCTCAAGGAAGTTCATCTACGCCGATGACATCTGCTGTGCAACTCAGGCATCCAAGTTCGACATCCTCAAGGAAACACTCATGAAAGACATGTCTCTGATATCTGATGACTGTAAAAAATGGCGACTAATCCCTAGCACTGCAAAAATGGTATCATTTGTTTTCCATCTACACCATGCCTCGGCCTCGCGTGAGCTTAATGTGCAGCTTGGCGGTACGAGAATCCGGCATGAAGCCCAGCCAGTCTATCGTGGCGTTACTCTCGATCGCACTCTGTCATTTCACAAACATCTCATAAAAACTGCAGCAAAGGTGGGTGTGAGGAATAACATCATTGCAAGACTGGCCAGCTCCTCATGGGGCGTGAGTGCTTCCACACTACGATCATCATGTCTGGCATTATGCTATTCCACTGCAGAATACTGTGCCCCAGGATGGTTCCGTAGCCCCCATGTCCACTTGGTCGATTCCAAATTATATTCCTCCATGAGGATAATTTCTGGAACCATCCGTTCCACCCTGGTTCCATGGCTGCCAGTTCTTAGCAACATCGCCCCGCCAGATATTCGTCAGGATGCGGCATCATCTAAGTTCATTTCCCACCTCTTCGCTTGACCGGACCTGCCAATATACGCGGATATCTTCGGCCACCCTGTCCAACGCTTGTTGTCTCGTCACCCAATCTGGTCCCCTACGCCTACACTGAACTTCTCTGTTCCAGTCTCTTGGAAACAGAGTTGGCAGTCAGCTGAGGTCAAGAACAAACACCTCATCACAGACCCCTGCAAGCGTCAACCCGGCTTTGACCTAGCACGTTATGATTGGGCCCTCCTCAATCGCTATGGAACAGGCCATGGCCGGTGCGCCTCTATGTTCCATCGCTGGGGAGCCAGAGACGACCCGAACTGCCCCTGCGGCTCCAGACAGACTATGACCCACATAGTCAACGACTGCCACCTCTCCAGATTCAAAGGAGGTCTCGAAACTTGACATCAGGCTCAACCTGACGCTGTTGACTGGCTATGGAAGAAGGGCAAACACTAGAAGAAGAAGAACCAGGTGTGTCACTGCCCAGCCTCGGAATCAAATTTCTGTTGCCCTGTGGATGAAGTCACTCCCAAGAATCTGCTCAGCACTGAGAGACTGAAAAGAGAAGAAAACAAGGGATTTGACTCTAGAGGACTTCATATCTTCTAAATTATATAAAAGAGGTATTCCAGAAGAGACTGAGTAATCTCAAAGGACAACTAACAGAAGAACAACTAAAGACATCTTACAAGAAAAAAGGCTTCAAGATATAATTCCCAGGAGAGGAATTGCCAGTTACAGAGTAGGTCCAGTCTATTGGTCCAGTTATAGGTAGCAGCCTTCTGAGAGTTCTCCAGACTGCTTTCCACAGGGGTTAGGCCAATCTACATTCCCACCTGCAGTGCAGGAGGGATCCTTTACCCAAACAACTTTTCCAGAATTTGTTGTTACTGTACTTTCTGATGTATGACATTCTCACATGGGTGAAGAGGTATCTCATTGTTGTCTTTATTTGAATGTCTCTTGTTGTTTTCGACGGGTTAGGTTGTTTTTGCCGGGCTGGCTTCACGGGCGGGTAACAGACGATCAGGGACTCATGGTTGAGCTGTAGGCAGTATCTCTTTATTCATGCAGGACACAGCACAATCTAAGACGAGCTAAGCTAAACTCAAGGTACTGTACTGTAAAACTCACAATGCTGTCTTTATATATACTTGCCAAGTAAGGTGGAAACAGGATGTGACATAGAGAGGGTGGAGAGAAAAGTGACTGGTGAAAATCAGAGTGTGACAAAGAGGGGGCAGATTAGGCGAGAATCCTATCACTGAACCACAAATGCCCTGGAGGGAGGGTGGAACTTGTTAACAGTGGTTATGTAAATAGAATGAAGTGGTTATGTAAATAGAATAGTGTTAAGCAGGGGGGATTTAAACCAAATGAAACAGAAGGGGTCTCATGCATACCAAGAGTCTCTGAGAATCAAAGACTTGGAGCATTTTTTTAATGTTTGTTGGCCTTTCGAATCTCTTCTTTGATGAATATTCTGTACATATCCTCTCTGCACTTCTGGATGATTTTTTTTTTTAAATTTCTGAGTTGGGTGAGATCTCTGAGGAAACAAATACACCCATCCAAAGAGACCTGCATATTTCTATGCTCATAGCAGCACAAACTGTAATAGCCCAAACTTGGAAGCAACCTATGTGTCCAGCAACAGATGAGTGGCTGAGAAAGTTGTGGTATATATACACAATGGAATACACAATTCAGCTATAAAGAACAAAGTCACCTTCACTTTGTTTTGGATAGAGCTTGAAAGAATTATGTTAAGTGAGATACACCTGAAAGAGAAGGATGAATCTCACTCATGGGCAGAACTTATGAAACAAGAACAGAAAGGGGAAACTCAGAGTAAAATTTAAACTGGTGGTGTATTGCATTAAAGCAAAGAGTTCTGGGGTTGGCAGAGAGGCATTTGGAGGGGTGCTTTCATGTCCTGCTATATGAGAATAGACCTAATTTGGGAGTGAGGGTGTTTTACAGACAGCTATGTAAATGAGAAGTTGTACCCATGTGCCACCAGGTATATTGTAAACCACTAACTTCCCAATAAAAAAGAAAGAATGAAAATTTTAAAAAGCTCAAAGTAAAAGCACATGACCAATATTATCACACTATTAAATAGGCTTGTCAGGGAAGTCTGAGGAAGGAGTGGACAGTCTGAAGTAGAAGTAGTGATGGTGGAATGATGCTGCTGAAATTGCATTGTTAAAACCTGAAGAATGAAAGAATGGGGCTTACTCTGTAAGATGATTATGAACATATTTCCAGAGTTTGCCAGGGAAGCAGGGCAGTAAATGGAAGGTTATGAAGCTGTTACTTCTAGATATTGGTAGCTTTACCTAATATCTGCATCAATGTATAGGACTATAGATATCTTTGAAATCTATCATTGGTTATCTATCAAGGAGATAATTCAGAATGAAATAAAACTATGGGTAGAGAGGGATAAAGTAAAACTGCAAAAGAAGACAGACTGGTCTTCATAAAACTTAAACCCATTTGAAAACAGGCTATTTCCTATAGATTGGTTTTTAAGAAATTCTTCTTAATATGTTAGAACATTATTATGCCGGGAGTTGGGCTGTAGCACAGTGGGTTAAGTGCAGGTGGTGCAAAGCACAAGGACCGGCATAAGGATCCCGGTTCGAACCCCAGCTCCCCACCTGCAGGGGAGTCACTTCACAGGCGGTGAAGCAGGTCTGCAGGTGTCTATCTTTCTCTCCTCCTCTCTGTCTTCCCCTCCTCTCTCCATTTCTCTCTGTCCTATCCAACAACGACGACAACAACAATAATAACTACAACAATAAAACAACAAGGGCAATAAAAGGGAATAAATAAATAAAATAAAATATATTTAAAAAAAAACATTATTATGCCCATGGACTGAGGTGGTATTGTGTCCAAGTCCTTACTCCTGTACAGCATCCTTATCTTTCCCTTCCTAACGATCTCTTAAAATACTAGTGCAATGAGATTTCTCTTCAATGTTCTTTATTCTAACTTAGTCTAATTACATTAGGGCTTCTTATGTCCCCCAGCTGTTGCTGGATTTGGAGGTAAGTGACTCAACGGTGAAATGAATACGGTGAAAAAAAAAATCATTTGTGCTCATCAGAGCCAAGGAATGTGCAAAAGAGACAAGAAAGATGAACCCGAAGAAAAGGCAGGTACAGATATCTAAAAAGTGGGGCTGGGCAGTGGTGCGCTCGGTTGAGCGCACATGTTACCAGATTCAAGTCTCCTTTCCCCAGCTTCAGGGGAGAGCTTTCCAACAGGCCATGGCTGGTGCGCCGCTATGTTCCATCGCTGGGGAGCCAGAGACGACCCGAACTGCCCCTGCGGCTCCAGACAGACTATGACCCACATAGTCAACGACTGCCACCTCTCCAGATTCAAAGGAGGTCTCGAAACTTGACATCAGGCTCAACCTGACGCTGTTGACTGGCTATGGAAGAAGGGCAAACACTAGAAGAAGAAGAACCAGGTGTGTCACTGCCCAGCCTCGGAATCAAATTTCTGTTGCCCTGTGGATGAAGTCACTCCCAAGAATCTGCTCAGCACTGAGAGACTGAAAAGAGAAGAAAACAAGGGATTTGACTCTAGAGGACTTCATATCTTCTAAATTATATAAAAGAGGTATTCCAGAAGAGACTGAGTAATCTCAAAGGACAACTAACAGAAGAACAACTAAAGACATCTTACAAGAAAAAAGGCTTCAAGATATAATTCCCAGGAGAGGAATTGCCAGTTACAGAGTAGGTCCAGTCTATTGGTCCAGTTATAGGTAGCAGCCTTCTGAGAGTTCTCCAGACTGCTTTCCACAGGGGTTAGGCCAATCTACATTCCCACCTGCAGTGCAGGAGGGATCCTTTACCCAAACAACTTTTCCAGAATTTGTTGTTACTGTACTTTCTGATGTATGACATTCTCACATGGGTGAAGAGGTATCTCATTGTTGTCTTTATTTGAATGTCTCTTGTTGTTTTCGACGGGTTAGGTTGTTTTTGCCGGGCTGGCTTCACGGGCGGGTAACAGACGATCAGGGACTCATGGTTGAGCTGTAGGCAGTATCTCTTTATTCATGCAGGACACAGCACAATCTAAGACGAGCTAAGCTAAACTCAAGGTACTGTACTGTAAAACTCACAATGCTGTCTTTATATATACTTGCCAAGTAAGGTGGAAACAGGATGTGACATAGAGAGGGTGGAGAGAAAAGTGACTGGTGAAAATCAGAGTGTGACAAAGAGGGGGCAGATTAGGCGAGAATCCTATCACTGAACCACAAATGCCCTGGAGGGAGGGTGGAACTTGTTAACAGTGGTTATGTAAATAGAATGAAGTGGTTATGTAAATAGAATAGTGTTAAGCAGGGGGGATTTAAACCAAATGAAACAGAAGGGGTCTCATGCATACCAAGAGTCTCTGAGAATCAAAGACTTGGAGCATTTTTTTAATGTTTGTTGGCCTTTCGAATCTCTTCTTTGATGAATATTCTGTACATATCCTCTCTGCACTTCTGGATGATTTTTTTTTTTAAATTTCTGAGTTGGGTGAGATCTCTGAGGAAACAAATACACCCATCCAAAGAGACCTGCATATTTCTATGCTCATAGCAGCACAAACTGTAATAGCCCAAACTTGGAAGCAACCTATGTGTCCAGCAACAGATGAGTGGCTGAGAAAGTTGTGGTATATATACACAATGGAATACACAATTCAGCTATAAAGAACAAAGTCACCTTCACTTTGTTTTGGATAGAGCTTGAAAGAATTATGTTAAGTGAGATACACCTGAAAGAGAAGGATGAATCTCACTCATGGGCAGAACTTATGAAACAAGAACAGAAAGGGGAAACTCAGAGTAAAATTTAAACTGGTGGTGTATTGCATTAAAGCAAAGAGTTCTGGGGTTGGCAGAGAGGCATTTGGAGGGGTGCTTTCATGTCCTGCTATATGAGAATAGACCTAATTTGGGAGTGAGGGTGTTTTACAGACAGCTATGTAAATGAGAAGTTGTACCCATGTGCCACCAGGTATATTGTAAACCACTAACTTCCCAATAAAAAAGAAAGAATGAAAATTTTAAAAAGCTCAAAGTAAAAGCACATGACCAATATTATCACACTATTAAATAGGCTTGTCAGGGAAGTCTGAGGAAGGAGTGGACAGTCTGAAGTAGAAGTAGTGATGGTGGAATGATGCTGCTGAAATTGCATTGTTAAAACCTGAAGAATGAAAGAATGGGGCTTACTCTGTAAGATGATTATGAACATATTTCCAGAGTTTGCCAGGGAAGCAGGGCAGTAAATGGAAGGTTATGAAGCTGTTACTTCTAGATATTGGTAGCTTTACCTAATATCTGCATCAATGTATAGGACTATAGATATCTTTGAAATCTATCATTGGTTATCTATCAAGGAGATAATTCAGAATGAAATAAAACTATGGGTAGAGAGGGATAAAGTAAAACTGCAAAAGAAGACAGACTGGTCTTCATAAAACTTAAACCCATTTGAAAACAGGCTATTTCCTATAGATTGGTTTTTAAGAAATTCTTCTTAATATGTTAGAACATTATTATGCCGGGAGTTGGGCTGTAGCACAGTGGGTTAAGTGCAGGTGGTGCAAAGCACAAGGACCGGCATAAGGATCCCGGTTCGAACCCCAGCTCCCCACCTGCAGGGGAGTCACTTCACAGGCGGTGAAGCAGGTCTGCAGGTGTCTATCTTTCTCTCCTCCTCTCTGTCTTCCCCTCCTCTCTCCATTTCTCTCTGTCCTATCCAACAACGACGACAACAACAATAATAACTACAACAATAAAACAACAAGGGCAATAAAAGGGAATAAATAAATAAAATAAAATATATTTAAAAAAAAACATTATTATGCCCATGGACTGAGGTGGTATTGTGTCCAAGTCCTTACTCCTGTACAGCATCCTTATCTTTCCCTTCCTAACGATCTCTTAAAATACTAGTGCAATGAGATTTCTCTTCAATGTTCTTTATTCTAACTTAGTCTAATTACATTAGGGCTTCTTATGTCCCCCAGCTGTTGCTGGATTTGGAGGTAAGTGACTCAACGGTGAAATGAATACGGTGAAAAAAAAAATCATTTGTGCTCATCAGAGCCAAGGAATGTGCAAAAGAGACAAGAAAGATGAACCCGAAGAAAAGGCAGGTACAGATATCTAAAAAGTGGGGCTGGGCAGTGGTGCGCTCGGTTGAGCGCACATGTTACCAGATTCAAGTCTCCTTTCCCCAGCTTCAGGGGAGAGCTTTCCAACAGGCCATGGCTGGTGCGCCGCTATGTTCCATCGCTGGGGAGCCAGAGACGACCCGAACTGCCCCTGCGGCTCCAGACAGACTATGACCCACATAGTCAACGACTGCCACCTCTCCAGATTCAAAGGAGGTCTCGAAACTTGACATCAGGCTCAACCTGACGCTGTTGACTGGCTATGGAAGAAGGGCAAACACTAGAAGAAGAAGAACCAGGTGTGTCACTGCCCAGCCTCGGAATCAAATTTCTGTTGCCCTGTGGATGAAGTCACTCCCAAGAATCTGCTCAGCACTGAGAGACTGAAAAGAGAAGAAAACAAGGGATTTGACTCTAGAGGACTTCATATCTTCTAAATTATATAAAAGAGGTATTCCAGAAGAGACTGAGTAATCTCAAAGGACAACTAACAGAAGAACAACTAAAGACATCTTACAAGAAAAAAGGCTTCAAGATATAATTCCCAGGAGAGGAATTGCCAGTTACAGAGTAGGTCCAGTCTATTGGTCCAGTTATAGGTAGCAGCCTTCTGAGAGTTCTCCAGACTGCTTTCCACAGGGGTTAGGCCAATCTACATTCCCACCTGCAGTGCAGGAGGGATCCTTTACCCAAACAACTTTTCCAGAATTTGTTGTTACTGTACTTTCTGATGTATGACATTCTCACATGGGTGAAGAGGTATCTCATTGTTGTCTTTATTTGAATGTCTCTTGTTGTTTTCGACGGGTTAGGTTGTTTTTGCCGGGCTGGCTTCACGGGCGGGTAACAGACGATCAGGGACTCATGGTTGAGCTGTAGGCAGTATCTCTTTATTCATGCAGGACACAGCACAATCTAAGACGAGCTAAGCTAAACTCAAGGTACTGTACTGTAAAACTCACAATGCTGTCTTTATATATACTTGCCAAGTAAGGTGGAAACAGGATGTGACATAGAGAGGGTGGAGAGAAAAGTGACTGGTGAAAATCAGAGTGTGACAAAGAGGGGGCAGATTAGGCGAGAATCCTATCACTGAACCACAAATGCCCTGGAGGGAGGGTGGAACTTGTTAACAGTGGTTATGTAAATAGAATGAAGTGGTTATGTAAATAGAATAGTGTTAAGCAGGGGGGATTTAAACCAAATGAAACAGAAGGGGTCTCATGCATACCAAGAGTCTCTGAGAATCAAAGACTTGGAGCATTTTTTTAATGTTTGTTGGCCTTTCGAATCTCTTCTTTGATGAATATTCTGTACATATCCTCTCTGCACTTCTGGATGATTTTTTTTTTTAAATTTCTGAGTTGGGTGAGATCTCTGAGGAAACAAATACACCCATCCAAAGAGACCTGCATATTTCTATGCTCATAGCAGCACAAACTGTAATAGCCCAAACTTGGAAGCAACCTATGTGTCCAGCAACAGATGAGTGGCTGAGAAAGTTGTGGTATATATACACAATGGAATACACAATTCAGCTATAAAGAACAAAGTCACCTTCACTTTGTTTTGGATAGAGCTTGAAAGAATTATGTTAAGTGAGATACACCTGAAAGAGAAGGATGAATCTCACTCATGGGCAGAACTTATGAAACAAGAACAGAAAGGGGAAACTCAGAGTAAAATTTAAACTGGTGGTGTATTGCATTAAAGCAAAGAGTTCTGGGGTTGGCAGAGAGGCATTTGGAGGGGTGCTTTCATGTCCTGCTATATGAGAATAGACCTAATTTGGGAGTGAGGGTGTTTTACAGACAGCTATGTAAATGAGAAGTTGTACCCATGTGCCACCAGGTATATTGTAAACCACTAACTTCCCAATAAAAAAGAAAGAATGAAAATTTTAAAAAGCTCAAAGTAAAAGCACATGACCAATATTATCACACTATTAAATAGGCTTGTCAGGGAAGTCTGAGGAAGGAGTGGACAGTCTGAAGTAGAAGTAGTGATGGTGGAATGATGCTGCTGAAATTGCATTGTTAAAACCTGAAGAATGAAAGAATGGGGCTTACTCTGTAAGATGATTATGAACATATTTCCAGAGTTTGCCAGGGAAGCAGGGCAGTAAATGGAAGGTTATGAAGCTGTTACTTCTAGATATTGGTAGCTTTACCTAATATCTGCATCAATGTATAGGACTATAGATATCTTTGAAATCTATCATTGGTTATCTATCAAGGAGATAATTCAGAATGAAATAAAACTATGGGTAGAGAGGGATAAAGTAAAACTGCAAAAGAAGACAGACTGGTCTTCATAAAACTTAAACCCATTTGAAAACAGGCTATTTCCTATAGATTGGTTTTTAAGAAATTCTTCTTAATATGTTAGAACATTATTATGCCGGGAGTTGGGCTGTAGCACAGTGGGTTAAGTGCAGGTGGTGCAAAGCACAAGGACCGGCATAAGGATCCCGGTTCGAACCCCAGCTCCCCACCTGCAGGGGAGTCACTTCACAGGCGGTGAAGCAGGTCTGCAGGTGTCTATCTTTCTCTCCTCCTCTCTGTCTTCCCCTCCTCTCTCCATTTCTCTCTGTCCTATCCAACAACGACGACAACAACAATAATAACTACAACAATAAAACAACAAGGGCAATAAAAGGGAATAAATAAATAAAATAAAATATATTTAAAAAAAAACATTATTATGCCCATGGACTGAGGTGGTATTGTGTCCAAGTCCTTACTCCTGTACAGCATCCTTATCTTTCCCTTCCTAACGATCTCTTAAAATACTAGTGCAATGAGATTTCTCTTCAATGTTCTTTATTCTAACTTAGTCTAATTACATTAGGGCTTCTTATGTCCCCCAGCTGTTGCTGGATTTGGAGGTAAGTGACTCAACGGTGAAATGAATACGGTGAAAAAAAAAATCATTTGTGCTCATCAGAGCCAAGGAATGTGCAAAAGAGACAAGAAAGATGAACCCGAAGAAAAGGCAGGTACAGATATCTAAAAAGTGGGGCTGGGCAGTGGTGCGCTCGGTTGAGCGCACATGTTACCAGATTCAAGTCTCCTTTCCCCAGCTTCAGGGGAGAGCTTTCCAACAGGCCATGGCTGGTGCGCCGCTATGTTCCATCGCTGGGGAGCCAGAGACGACCCGAACTGCCCCTGCGGCTCCAGACAGACTATGACCCACATAGTCAACGACTGCCACCTCTCCAGATTCAAAGGAGGTCTCGAAACTTGACATCAGGCTCAACCTGACGCTGTTGACTGGCTACGGAAGAAGGGCAAACGCTAGACGAAGAAGAAAAAGAAGAAGAAGAAGAAGAAGAAGAAGAAGAAGAAGAAGAAGAAGAAGAAGAAGAAGAAGAAGAAGAAGAAGAAGAGGTAGAAGAAGAAGAAGAAGAAGAAGAAGAAGAAGAAGAAGAAGAAGAAGAAGAAGAAGAAGAAGAAGAAGAAGAAGTAGAAGAAGAAGAAGAAGAAGAAGAAGAAGAAGAAGAAGAAGAAGAAGAAGAAGAAGAAGAAGAAGAAGAAGAAGAAGAAGAAGAAGGGGAGAGCTTCATAAGTGTAAATTGATGCTCTAAGTGTCTCTCTTTTCTTTCTCCCTCTTTCTCTATGCTGCTTTTCTCAAGTAAAAGACAAGACAAAAATGAAATAGAATAAAATGGTTGCCTGGAGTGGTGGATCCAACTTGTAGTTATAGAGCCCCAACCTTATTGACAATAAAAATAAAAATAAAAATATAAAAAGAAAAAGAGCTTCAAGAAAAAAAGGCCATGGTCAATATTATCATGCTGTTTAATAGGCAGTCAGGGATATCTTGGAAAAGACTAAGATGCTTTGGCTTCTGGTGAGATTTCTCATCAGAAGGGGGCCATTCTACTAAGGCCTGATATCTAGAGACTGTATCAGAGTACACAGTTTGAGGTTGAAAGGGAAACAGTTTGAAGTAGAAAGAGAAACAGATCAGAGCAGGGATTTATTGGAAAGGCTGTTAAACAAAGGTCAAAAGTGTACTGTCAAAAGAAAAAAAAAAACACATAGTAGCTTCATCTTTCCATTTTTTTTTCAAATTAGCAAATCTTTTATAATAATGACAACTATTTAGAAAAGAATCTTAAATTTCCCTGGTCTATTCTGCACTTCTAGGGATTCAGTCCCTCCTCATACTCTCACGCCTAACTTCCCTTCCTATTTGATATTAATATAACTCCCAACCTGCTTTTTCTTCTGCTCTGCTTACTTTCTTTTTCAATTTCACTGATGAGTCTCTGGCACTAAGGTTAATTTCTCCTTTATTTTAATCATCTCTACTTTCTCATCTTGACCTTTCCTTCATTTCTTATTGACAATCCCCCAGACTGCTGTGAGCAAATGACATTGCTTCCAACCATGTCAGAGAAGCCCAGAGAGTCTTGCTCTGTCACACATTCCCCACTTCATTTTCTTCCATAATAGAGATGCATCGAGAGGATGCCAAAGGAGCAAGGAATGGGGGGGTCTCTCTGTCTACCTCATTTCCTGTGGGTCTGACATGTTCCATGCCGGGGGAGGGGTGGCTTTTTAAAGATAAAAGTGATGCACTGAGCTCCAATTCCAATATTGAAAATAGATAAGTTATCCTCTTCATGAAGACTCACTGTGCAGTACACTGGCTAAATCCCATTGCAGAATGCAGCTGCTTAAGGGAGGCAGTGTGACCAGCGCTCCTGCTTTCTGAGATATGTCCTGAGCTCTGCCAATCTCTTCGGGTGAAATGGTGCCATCTTAGGCAGTTATGTAGCTTCTCTGAGATGGAAGCCTTTCCTATAAAATGATATTTTTCTCTTAATGATGCATTTCTGGGTTCTTTTTTTTTCTTAATATTTCTGCTACTCTGTCCTTCAATTCTGGCATCTTTACTTAAATTTTTCAGACTTATCAATCTATTAGTTTTATAGTTAGGGATTTAGGTATAGGATTTATGACATAAATAATTATGTATTCCAATAAAGGAATAACTGGGGGGCCAGATGGTGGCACACTCAGTTAAGTGCACAAAGTACTAAGTAAAAGGGCCCATGTAAGGATCCGAGTTTGAGCCCCAGTCTAATCACTTGCAGGGATGATGCTTCACAAGTCGTAAAGTAGGATTGCATGTTCCTATCTTTCTCCCTCTCTAACTCCCCCTCAACTCTCAATTTCTCTCTGTCCTATCCAACAACAACAACAAAAAAGAAACAATGACCACCAGTTGCAGTGAATTCTTAGTGCAAGCACCAAGCCTCAGCAATAACCCCGGGGGTAAGAAATAATAATATGAGACTGACTGACATGCTGCCTACTGTGCACTGAACCTGAGGCTTTAGAGTCTCATGCAAAAATTATTTTGTATGGCCACTATACTATTTCCCCCACCTTACCATAACATCTCTTAAGGTAAGTAGTAACTCTAAAATGATCTCTGTTAGGATAAATCATGTGAAATTGCTAATGTTCAACTATATTTGACCTTCAAAAGTAATAAATTGTATGCAATTCAAAAAATGATAATAATAACAAAAGAATAACTGACTACCTGTCCCTCTATATTTGGTAAACCATCATGCCACCCTTTGTAACATACTTGCAACTATCTTGGTGTTTTCCAGTTTCTCATTCAGTAAGAGTTTATACCTTTATACGGATCTCAGTCTGTCTCAAGTATCTCTTTCCTATATATTCTGATTTGAAGTTTTGAACCTGCTGTGAATTGGGAAGCTAAAAGTATGCATAAATTATCACTGAATCCTGGATAAGGACTTACTCTCTTATGAGTAGTAAACCTTTTTTTTTAGTATAGATTTGGTCCAATTTTGTTAATTTAGTTGTTCTCAAAAAGGCTTCCAACAACTGAAGTGCTTCAGTAAGAATAGTTAAAAAATGTCAGTGTCACATGGAATCCACAGATCTAAGCTAACTTTTTTTCAGATAGGAAGAGTTTAGGCAAAATTATAGTAGTTAAGACACAAAATAAATTTCAGTGAAATCTCTGTGACACCTTCTTCTAGCCATCCAGTGTCCTTCCCAGAAGACATCCAAACTTACTAGTCTGTTACCTATCTTTCTAGAAATATCTATGCTTGTTATGCAAGACCATTTCTACCTGTACTCACAAACATAATTTAAAAAAATTATTTATAAAATTGAAACACTGACAAGACCATAGGATAAGGGGCACCATTCCACACAATTCCCGCCACCAGAATTATGCATCCCATTCTTTCCCTTGATAGTTTTCCTATTATTTATCTCTCTGGGAGTGTGGACCCAGCATCACTATGGGGTACAGAAGATAGAAGGTCTGACTTCTGTAATTGCTTCCCTGATGAACATGGGTGTTGACAGGTCGATCCATACTCTCAGCCTGCCTTTCTCTTTCCCTAGTGGGGCAGGGCTCTGGGGAGGCAGGGCTCAGGACACATTAATACCAGTAATAGTACAGAGCATGCATTGATTGGCACTGTATAATTTTACCTAATAATGAATTGTAGGAAATATTCTGTGTCTGCACAGAGAAAATTCTGCACTATATCCTAGGACACTGTGTAATGGAATTTATAAATAGTCATTTATATTTTTTCACTCCTTTAAAAAATTAGATGCTGTTATTAGTTAAAAAATATTATAGTAGTTGATGTCAGTTGATATAAGGCCCTTCCACCCCCATTACCAGATTCGAAAAGCTTAAAAAACTAAAATGTAGCTGGGGAGGCATGAACCATAGCCCATTAAATATTGAGCACCTCTTGGAAGTTTTTTTTTTTTTTTTTGCCTCCAGTGTTATTGTTGGAGCACAGTGCCTGCACTACAAATACACTGCTCCTGTGACCATTTTTTGAATAGGATAGAGAGAAATTGAGAGGAAAATGGAAGAGAGAGGAAGAGAGAGACAGAGAGAACCAGGCTGCAAAACACCAAGTTAAGCGCACTTAGAAGGAAACACAAACGCTTAAGCGAGGATCCCTGTTTGAGCCTCAGGCTCCCCAGGTGGGGGGGGGTCACCCCACAAGCGGTGAAGCAGTTCTGCAGGGGTCTATTTCTCTCCCCCCTTCTTCCTCTTCCTATCTTAATTTCTCTCTGTCCTATCATAATAAAAAACAAACAAAAAATGGAAAAAAATGGCCACCAGGAGCAGTAGATTCCTAGTGCCAGCACCAAGCCTCAACAACAACCTGGAAGCAGGGGGTGGAGCGAGAGAGAGAGAAGAGAGAGAGAGAGAGAGAGGGAGAAGAGAGTTGCACACCTGCTTCACCACCTGTGAAGTGACCCCCCCCCCACAGATGGGGGACCTGGGAGCTTGAACCCGGATCCTTCAGCAGTCCTTGGCACTTTGTACTACATGCACTTAGTAACCAATGCACAACCACCTGGCTCCTAGAAGTTTTTTTTCTTTGTTTGTTTGTTTGTTTTGCTTCCAGGGTTATTACTGGGGCTTGGAGCCTACACCACGAATCCACTACTCCTAGAAGCTATTTTTTTCCCTTTTTGTTGCCCCTGTTTATCAGTGTCATTGTTATTATTGTTGTTGTTATTGTTGTGCTTGTTGTTGGACAGGACAGAAAGAAATCGAGAGAGGAGGGGAAGATGGAGAGGGGAAGAGAAAAATAGACACCTGCAGACCTGCTTCCCCGCTTGTGAAGTGACTCCCCTGCAGGTGGGGAGCCGGGGCTCAAACCCGGCTTCTTGCTCCGGCCCTTGCACTTTGCTCCATGTGCACTTAACCCGCTGTGCTACTGCACAACCCCCAGAAGTTTTTTTTTTTTCCTAAGCAGTAAGTTAGGGACCCTAACTTAGTAAGTTTTCTATCCCATGGTGTTCCCATTTCACTTTCCTTTAGAGACATAAATAGAAAGAGAGAGAGAGAGAGAGAGAGAGAGGACACCTGTATAAAGGTGCATAGCTTACATGTACAATCAATCACTGTCACCTATTGCCTGTTGTTTAAAACTTGGTCCCATGGTTAACTGCAAGGTATTCTCTTGACAAAAGTCACCCCAGTTGGACTCCCACTACAGTTCACATTCTGAATGCTCTGGTCTCTAGTTGCCTATTTTCTTTGTACTTGTGAGTTCAGTTTGATGACTATAGATCAGCATTTCTGGGTGTTTTATTGAAAGATTTTACTGGAAGATTTTCAAGTTACTGGATCACCACAATGCAGAGACTAGATCAACGCTGCCATTTAACATAGTGCCTGACATGTAGAAAACGATCAGTAAATGTTGATCAAAATGGAAAAAAATAACATATAAGTGTCTGCAGAAATCTCTATGCATATCAAGACTCTGGATTTTAAAGCCAAAGGATGGGCTTCGTCTGAGCTGTCAATTGGAATTCTTTGTATGCGATTGCAAATGGAGACTCTCTCCCTCTGGAAATTTAGCCTCTGCTTCTATAATGTGATCGGTGCGAGAGATATCCTCTATTTCTTTCATGTTCATAGTTTCAAAAAATGATCGTTATAAGCAAAAGATTTAGCATCATTCATCTTGCTTTACATCTGGGAATGTGGTTTTAGTGCTTAGGCACCTCCAGTTCTCCTGCTGGATGTGTTATTTATCTGAGGGGTAAAGCATGCTTTATGTCTGAATCGCAGAGCGCTCCAATTCCCTTTTCATCTATCAACATCAGTTTCAGCAGGCAAATGCCACATTTCTTTATCATTCTATCTCAACATTCACCATACTTAGAGCTTTATACAGAGCGCAAGTTTGTGCGGTCTGTTCGAGACACGCAGAGAAGTCTGCTCTGTACCTATGTAACACCTTGTGCGTCTGCAGACTTGAACTGTCAGTATTTATGTGATCTAGAGAAAACCGGTTGGATGGCAGCACATGGAGAACAACGTTGTCTTTCATTTTAGTTTCATTTCCTGGTGTCATGGCAGATGAGTGAGTGCATGTTCCCTTTGCTGTTGGCAGGTGTCGTTAACTATGTTCAACTGTGTTTCCCCTGTAATTTACTTCTGTATTTCTTGAAGTAAATGTCACTCATGGTTTCTTAGAGCTTCCACAGCTCTAAAGTGCATAAATGCACCACGAGCCCTGAATCACTGACCTATCTGAGGTTACTGTAAGCCACAAGTCAAGGGGACTGTGACATAGAACTAGGAGATGGGGGGGGGGCACAACTATGGAGTAACCTTGGACAAGTCCATTAACCTCTTTTGGCTTTAGCTTCTTTATCGGTGCAGTGCACATGCTAACCTATATCATCTCTTCATTTGTGACATTCTGAGATTATAGTTCTTGTTGATATCTCTATGAATGGCCAGTTTATCTCTTGTGTGTGTGTGTGTGTGTGTGTGTGTGTGTGCGCTGTTGAAAGAACATTTTATGTGAATACTTAGATAATAATTTAGGATGTTATTTCAAGTATTTATCTATAGTGGATATAATTGGATCAATCATTATAAACCCATTAATATACTTTCAAATAGTGTTACATGAATAAAAACTATAGTCTAGCTTCCAAAAAAAATTAGTAGTAACCCAGTGTTTATTTTGAAATTTATAAGACTAAAATATTATCTAAACAAATAATCTATGGTAATATTTCATATGTATGTATGAGGGCTAATGGTTTACAGTAAAACTCTTCAACTCTCCATGACAAGTGTCTAGCAAGGCATTTGCTCCCCCATCAGAGGCCCTTTCCCCACCATACACCAGGACCCTGATACCCTTCTGTCTCATCCCTTTCCCACCTTCCCCAGAGCCCTTGGCTTTGGTGTACTATACCATAACCAGTCCAAGTTTCACCTCATGTTTTTCCTTACTGACCTTGTTTCTTTTTTTTATTTAATTTTTTAATATTTATTTATTTTCCCTTTTGTTGCCTTTTTTGTTGTTGTAGTAGTTATTGTTGTTATTGATGTCATTGTTGTTGGATAGGACAGAAAGAAATGGAGAGAGGAGGGGAAGACAGAGGGGGAGAGAAAGATAGATACTTGCAGACCTGTTTCACTGCTTTTGAAGCGACTCCCCTGCAGGTGGGGAGCCGGGGCTTGAACCGGGATCCTTAAGCCAGTCCTTGCACTTTGTACCATGTGCGCTTAACCCGCTGTCCTACCGCCCGACTCCCCTATAGCCTTGTTTCTTAAATTCCACCTCTGAGTGAGATCACTGAGTATTTCTTAATACCCTTTGTTCTGTCTTCAATTCTCTCTCTCTTTTTTTTTTTCTTCTTCTTCAGAACGGAGGCCTAACACATGCAGAATATTGTCACTCCGGGCAAGCTGTTTCTCAGTTCTTCTCTTCAATCCTTTTTCTTCATAAAAATCTTCTCTTCCACCAAAAGTAGAAGCTGCTATATCTCACTTCCTTCTCCCTACTATTCTTTTTATATTCCATTGCTTCTAAATTTCTCAAAATACTAGAAAGCAGAGCCTGTCTTCTGTTACCACTATTTTATTATTCTTGTCCTTATAGTCTTTCCCTACCAGTTCTTGGACAAAGAATAAAAGACAGAGAGGGAAACAGTGATATCAAGTGGTGTTTTCTTGCAAATAACTATGCAAGGAAAAGACTATTAGCCAGTGAAATCACAGTAAGAACATAAAGACATTGTGACTCATCTCATCACCCATAATCTAGGGGGGTAGAGGAAATAAAGCAATGAGCTTGCCAGTATTAACAGTGTCAATACCCTCTGTTCTTCAATAGTTTATTGTTGTTAAAATTCGGAAGGCTCTGGTCGGGCTGGCTTGCTTCACGGCGGGTAACAGAGACGCGGAGACAACGGCTGGGCAGGGAAGCTGTATTTCTTTATTCAGGAGGAACTATTCATAAACTAAGACAAACTAATCACCAAACAGAACTCTGCTGTCTCTTTGCGGCGGCGCAAGCACTCTTTCTTTTACTCTGGAACTCAGGAACCCTCTCCCTTACTCTCGAACTCAGAAACTCTCGCACCCTCGCACTCTCGAACTCCAGAACTCAGGAACTCTGTCACTGGGGAACTCAGGAACTCTCGGACTCCGGAACCCTCTCCCAGGGTCCCTTGGGGCGGGGCCAAGCAGGCCCGCGAAATTAACAGGACTCATCCAATTCTCTTGGAGGGGGAGGGCTAGAACAAGCCAATGTAAAGCATACGACAGTTTATGGGAACACAGTTCTTAGAATATCAAGTTTCTCCACTGATCATTACTTCTCTGAAATACTAGAAAACTGAGAGTTTAATGAAGTAATTTCAAAATAATGGCATATGTAGGGGCCCAGGCAATGGCACACCTGGTTAAGTGCACATAGTACTATGTGCAAGGACCCACGTTAAGGACCGGGGTTCAAGCCCTCATACCCCACCTGTAGGGGGAATGCTTTAGGATCAGTGAAGTGTCTGTCTTTCTCTCTCCTTCTCTGTCTCTCCCTCCCCTCTCATTTTCACTCTGTCCTATTTAATAAAATTGAAAAAAAATAGTGGCGTATTTTTCTGCTTGCCTTGCTTAATAATTATTCTAAAGAGTGCATTTTATAACAGGCTATTACTTATGAAGTGGGGAAAGCTAGACAAGTAATGCAATATTTCCTCTAATTTATTTAATTAATAAATTTCAGCATTTCTTGAAAAGATATTGAGTTGGTCAGTTGCTTATCAAGTTTATTCTTATTCATCCTGGGTATTCACAAAAGGTATTCATATTCTGTACCAGTCTGCCAACAGCTTAACTCTTTAAAAGGAAGGTATTGGGAGTGGGTGGTAGTGCAGTGGGTTAAGTGCACATGGCACAAAGCATAAAGACCGGCTGAAGGATACCAGTTCGAGCCCCTGGCTCCCCACCTGCAGGGGAGTCGCTTCACAGGCGGTGAAGCAGGTCTGCAGATTTCTATCTTTCTCTCCCCTTCTCTGTCTTCCCCTCCTCTCTCCATTTCTCTCTGTCCTATCCAACAACAATGACATCAATAACAACAACAAGGGCAACAAAAGGGAATAAATAAATAAATATTAAAATAAATAAATAAAGGAAGGTATTGTGTGCCAAGAACCATTGAATGCAAACATTAAATAATTAAGGCTATTTCTATATGCAAAATGTCTTGAAGAAATCAAAAAAATATATTACCTGAAAGGTTTCTGATATACTTTTTTAAAATTTTATTTATTTATTAATGAGAAAAATGAGAGAGAGAGAAAGAGAGAGAGAGAGAGAGAGAGAGAAAGAACCAGACATCACTCTGGCACATGGCTGCTAGGGATTGAACTCAGGACCTCATGCTTGAGAGTCTAGTGCCTTAGCCACTGCGCCCCCTCCTGGACAAACAAGGTTTCTGATATTAGAGTTACCCTCTCTGCAATTAATGTTTCTTAATGAATTCACATTATGACCACAAGGTGGCTATAGTAGTCTCACTTATATGTCTGCATTCAAGCAGAAAAAAGGAAGTGGGGTGGGATAAAAGGTTATGTGTCTGCGATGTTGTCTCTTTTAATTAGGGAATTATAAGCAAAAGCTTTTACCAAACAATATCAATCACTCCCACCCTCAGCAGACATGCTATTACATAGAACTGGATCCCATAACCACCCCAAAGGATAATAGATGCTACAAAAGATGAGACAAGAAGAATGGTTCATGTGCCATTGCTCAGGACTATGGATATATCACTTCTCTGGAATGAGTAGGGAAGGAGTTTCTCTCAAAGAATATAGGAAAATGTCTCTGGAATAGGTAAACCCCACTAAATTTGCTGCTCCTCTCAAGAATACAGAGAATATTTTTTGAAAGGAATTTAGCCAAAAAGAAAATAATGGGCAGCTTTTTTTTTGGTAGACATTTATCAGTATGTGTTGATTAAATTGATATAGCAAAAACTCTTATTCAAAAGAAAAATGAGAAAAAAGATGAGAAATAAAGATTATCTGGACTTATAAAAATGCAGTATATTTTCTGGTGGGCTTAGTGTAAGAGAAAAGGATTAAAGGGGTGGACAATGGCCCACCTGGTCAAACACACATTATACCATGTGCAAGCATCTGGTTCAAGCCCCTTCTCCCCACCTGAAGTGGGAGGGCACTTCAGGAGCAGTGTCTGCAGGTGTCTCTCTTACTGTCTCCATTTCTATCTCCCCCTACCCTCTAAATTTCTCTCTGTCTTATCCAATAAAATAAGAAGAAAAAAAAGGAAAAATAGCTGTCAGGAGCAGAGTATTCATGTGTAAGCACTGAGCCCAGCAATAACCCCAGTGGTAAGGGAAGGGGGGGAGATAATATTGCCCATTTATGGAGAATAAACAACAAGATATGGAACAGTTATTGGATCAATAAGAAGACCAAAGAATAAGCAAAAATACATTGAGATGAATAAAAACGAAGAAGCAACTTGCCAGAACTTGGGATGCAGCAAAAGCAATACTGAGTAGGAAATTTGTAGCTATCTGCTAAGCAAAAGCATCCCCCTCAGCCTGGCTCCTTTTCCACCTACATGAACCAAAACACAAAACCCTTCACCATGCTCTCTATTCCCATCTTCCCTGAGTCCTTTGCTTTGGTGCAGTACATCACACCCAGTCCCAGTTTCATCTTATGTTTTTCCCCTCTGTCCTTATATAAGTGGGATCATTCAGTATTCCTCCTTCTCTTTTCCACTTATCTCACTTAATGTGACACCTTTAAGTTCCATCCAAGGGGCCAAAGGGGATCGCTCCATTTTTTTTAACAGTTGAGTTGTGTTTCACTGTGTATATAACACAACTTTCTTATCTACTCATCTATTGAGCATCTGGTGGCTTCCAAGTTTGGGCTATTGTTGTATGCTTTACATTGGGTTGTTCTAGCTCTCCCCCACCAAGAAAATTGGATCAATCCTGCTAGTTTCGTGGCCCGCTTGGCCCCGCCCCAAGGAACCCCAAGAGAGTTCCAGAGTTGCAGAGAGAGAGTGCTTGGCGCCGCCACGGGGAAAGAGGCAGCAGAGTTCTGTTTGGTGATTAGTTTGGGTTAGTTTATGAATCGTTGTTCCTGAATAAAGAAATACAGCTTCCCTGCCCAGCCATATGTCTCTGGTCGTCTCTGTTACCCGCCCGTGAAGCTAGCCTGGCCAGCTAGAGCCACCCAAATTATAACAACAGGCTATTACAAATTCTTTTGCTATAAATATAAGTGTACAGATATCTCCATGGATAGGTGTTTTTATTTCCTTTGGATACACCCTCAGGAGAGAAATTTCTGAGTTATAACTCAAGTTCATTTCTAGTGTCCTGAGAAATCTCCAGACTGTTTTACACAAGGGCTGGACCAATTTACCATCCTGCCAGCAGAAGGGTAATTTCCCTTACATCTTCAACAACACTTGCTATTTTTGTCCTTTCTAAAATGTATGACATTCTAGGAGTGCCTCATTGTTGTCTTAGTTGCATTTCTCTCATAATCAGTGACTTTAAGCACTTTCTCATATGTCTGCTGGCCTTTTGGATCTATTATTTGGTAAAGATTTTGTCCATGTCCTCAATTCAATTTTTAATGGGGTTGTTTGGTTTTATGTTGCTGAGTTTAATGAGTTTTATGCATTTGGATTATTATTCCTTTATCTGATGCATGTCACAGAAAGACTTCTCATTCTTTAGAGTGTATTTCTATTTTGGTGACAGTTCCCTTTGTTTTTCACTTTAATGTTGTCCCATTGGTTTAATTTCATATATATTTTTTCCCTTGCTGCTGGACTTGAGTCTTGGAAGACATTTACAAAGCATAGATCATCAAATTTATTGCCAATGTTTTCTTCTATGTATTTGACAGTTTCTAATACTTATATATTTGATCCATTTGGAGTTGACTTTTGTGCTTCATGATATGCAGTGGTCCAATTTCATTGTATGTATGTTTCAATCCAATTTTCCCAACACTATTTGTTGAAGAGACTTTCCTAAATAAATTTAATCTAAGGAGGTAAAAGACCATATATTGAGGGTGGGGGGCATAGTGTAATGGTTATGCAAAGAGACTGTCATGCCTGAGGCTCCAAACTCCCAGGTTTAATTCTCCACACCACCATAAGCCAGAGCTGAGCAGTGCTATGGTAGATAAATCAAACTGGGTTGGCAAGATAGCTCGTTTTAGTAGCGCACTGCTTTGCCATGTGCATAACTATGTGCATGATCCAGGTTCAAGCCTGGTCTTCACTGCTGTCGTTTTCTCTGGGCTGGCTTCACTGGTGGGTAACAGATGACCAGAAACTCGTAGCTGAGCTGAGAATGCAGTTTAATCTTTATTCATGAGCGGGCAAACAGTCCAACACTTAATCACCACACCATGTGCCCCTCTGTCTTTCTCCCCCAGCGGCAGAGTCAGGAAATCAGGAAGCACATAGGGTAGGGGGCGGGGAGAAGGGAGAAGTGCGAAACTAGCAAGGGTTAAACCAAATCTCTCAGAGGTGGGGGGAGTGAGACCAAAACAATGTGAAGCATACCAACACACTGCACTGAAGTAAATTCTGGTGTTGGGGGTCTCTCCCTCTGTCTCCATCTAAAATAAGAAGCTGATAAATAATCCAAAATACTTTTTAAAAATCAAAGCATGGGAGTCGGGTGGTAGCGCAGCATGTTAAGTGCACATCACGCAAAGCTCAAGGAACAGCGTAAGGATCCTGGTTCATGCCCCCAGCTCCCCACCTGCAGGGCAGTTGCTTCACAAGCGGTGAAGCAGGTCTGCAGGTGTCTGTCTTTCTCTCCCCCTCTCTGTCTTCCCCTCCTTTCTCCATTTCTCTCTGTCCTATCCAACAACAATGGCATCAATAATAACTACAACAATAAAACAACAAGGGCAACAAAAGGGAAAATATAAATAAAAATTTTAAAATATCAAAGCAAATGAATAACAAAATCCTACACACCCCAATGTAATTCAAATAGGCAGAGAATCTGGACAGTTCTTTTTCCTAAGGGTGACTGTATCTACATGAAAAGTGTGCAAAATAATAATTAAAAAAGGGGGTCAGGCGGTAGTGCAGCGGGTTAAGTGCACGTGGTACAAAGTGCAAGGACCGGCTAAGGATCTCTGTTCAAGTCCCAGGCTCCCCACCTGCAGAGGAGTCGCTTCACAGGCGGTGAAGCAGGTCTGCAGGTGTCTGTCTTTCTCTCCCCCTCTCTGTCTTCCCCTCCTCTCTCCATTTCTCTCTGTCCTATCCAACAACAACCACATCAACAACAATAATAACTACAACAACAATAAAAAACAAGGGCAACAAAAGGGAAAATAAATAATAAAAAAAAGAAAAGTGTGCAATATCGTTAATCCTCAGGGAAATGCAAATCAAAATAAGGAGATATCACTGCACATCTTTTAGGATGGCTATCATCTAAAAGATAAGCTCTAACATGTGTGAATGAGAATGTGAAGAAGAGGGAGCCCTTGGAAACTGTTGGTGACAGGGCAAAGTGGTGTAGCTGTGAGGTACAACAGTATGGAGTTCCTCAAAAAAATTAAAAATAGGTGGTCTGGGAGGTGGCACAGTGGATAAAGCATAGGACTCTCTAGCATGAGGTCCCAAGTTCAGTTCCTGGCAGTACATGTACTGAAGTGATATCTGGTTCTCTCTCTCTCCTCCTTTCTCATTAATAAATAATATCTTTTTAAGAATTAAAAATGGAATTACAGTATGATCCAACAATTATATATCTTGCTATTTACCCAAAGAAAATGAAAGCACTCACTCAAAATGATATAGTCACCCAATGTTTATGGCAGCATTATTTATAGTAGATAAAATGTTAAGATAACTTCAGAGTGCACTGACATAATGGGTGAATAAACAAACTGAGATTTGTATATCTGTCTACACACACACACACACAGAGATAGAGACAGAGAGACACACAGAGAGAGACATATACACATACATACATATATACATACATATATGTATATATTATAATATCATTCACCAATGCAAATAATCCAAATCTTGCTATTTGAGACATGGAGGGAACTTGAGTCATTAAGATAAGTGAAATAAGTCAAAGAGAAACAAATATCATATGACCTCTCTTCATATGGGCAATACAGAACAAAAATCAGAGCCCATACATTCAGAAAATAGATTGGCGTCTACTTAGATGTAGGGAGTTTAGGGTGTAGAAAATTGGTTAAAGGAGTAAAGGACATTAATAAAAAGATAATCTATCAGCATTGGAAGGATTCCAGAAAGCATCTCATTGATTAAAATGATCTATTATGGTAGCCAGGGTGAGTACATGAAATAAGTCCTGAGAAAAGACAAAAAGGGAAAAAATTGGGGGGCTATATAATATACCATTGATGACATATTTATCCATAGTCACCCACCAAAATCCTCATCAGATCTGATGTATCTATTTATCTCAGAAGTATGTTAGGAGTAAGTTATTTGGGAAACATTAAACTTAATAGGAATCTGCAAAGATACAGTACTGCAACTCAAAAGTCCAAATTCTCTAGATAAGCTACACAGAAATGATTTCTGGGAGCCTCTCTTCAGTGTGGGTGGATAATATATGAAGAGAATGGCTACTGAATCCTCACAATGTGACCCTGTGCTGGCAGTGTGTTTTCCTACTGCTAAAAAAAATGAGCAGCCTGTCTCAATATAAATGGCTTTAGCACCCACATAGCTGTGAATTTGGACCAGAAATAACTAGGAAGAATCTCAGAAAGGTGGGCTTTAAGCAAGGAATGCCAAAAGCCTATGGGAATAACACATGATCAGGAGCCTAACCAAGCAGAAAGCAACAATCTTTATAATAAAGCAAGGAACAACCACAAATTGAAAGGCATGAACTCTACCAGCCAGATATAGATACAAAAGAAAAGGGAGCGACACAGAAGGATGCCATGTGGAAAATGCTTTGTGTGCTTCACAAGGCAACACAGAGCAGAGAGCATGGGGCAGAACTAACATCCCACAGGCTAATTCATCCTGTCAGGTTATGATGCCAAGATTTGTAGAGATTGGCAAAGGCAACGAGAGTCACTGGAGATCATTCCCATCCACACTTCCAGTACAGCTGTCTTGGTAATTTGCAAACAATATACAGAGTGATGATTCCTGTCATGCACTCAGTCTACTTCACAGGGAAGAAGTCTCATCACCCACCTACGATCAGGTCTGGAGCTTTGCCACTGAATAAAGTAACTTCTCAGACATACCTCACTTTTTCCCTTTTCTGTGATCAAATCAGCTCACACACAAGTAAGTAAAATATATATCAGGTACTAGTGAAAAAAATTGGTTGAGCATCGCATTCTAGTTATTTTAGTTTTGAAATGTTTTTTTGGGAAGGGCAGATGATGGTGCATAATAGGCTCCAAAACATTTCATTTTTTTCTTTTTAAAGATTGATCTAATTTTTTAATCTTTATTTACTGGATATAGACAGCCAGAACTTGTGAGAGAAGGGGGTGATAAAGAGGAAGAGAGACAGAGAGACACCTGCAACACTGCTTCACCACTTGCAAAGCTTTCTCCCTGCAAGTGGGGACTACGGGTTTGAATGTAGATGCATTCATAAGTGGTGAAGCAGTGTTGCATTTTTCAAACACTGTTCAAAATCAGGGCTTAATTTTAGACTGCAAGTCTAACCCTCAAGAGCTCACTTAGGGGAACTAGGTGGTGGCACACCTGGTAAGTTCACATGTTCTCATCTGCATGGGAGAAGCTTCACAAGTGGTGGAGCAGTGCTGCAGGTGTCTCCCTCTCCCCAGTCCCTTACCTTTCAATTTCTCCCTCTCTCCATCCAAAATAAACTATATATAAAAAGAAAGAGATCAATGATACAGGCCGGGTGGTGGCACACCTGGCTGAGGTCATATATTACTCTGAACAAGAACCCAGGTTCAAACCCCCAATACCTACATTCAAGGAGGAAGTTTCAGAACTGGTGAAGCTGTGTTGTAGATGTTTCTCTCTGTCCACCTCTCTATCATCCCCTCCCCTTTGTTCTATGAAATAAAATTTAAGAAAAGAAGAAAATGGCCACTAGGAGTAGTGGATTCATCATGCCAGCACTAACAGTGGTAAAGTTGGTAGCAGAAAAAGACAAACAAACAGACAAACAAAAAGACCTCACTTTTATTTCTTTTTCTGTTCCTAAATGTTATTGCACATAAGAAAAGAAAGGACTGTAGGAATAATATATTTCCTTCAAAGTGAGATGCTCCCTGTAAATGCTGCTGTGGTTTCATAGGCAAATGCTTTTATTCTGTTGCCACTTTCTGTATCAAAGCTCCTAAAATCCCTGGGATTTCCCAAGTGATGTAGGTGAAAGGAGCATCTTTTCATCTAGTAAGGGAATTTGTGGCAGCCCTCAGCTAGTTTCAGGAAAGGGAGGCTGAGCACCAGCAAAAAAAAATCTTTATTAGACGATTATGATTTTCAGTCTCATCTCCCATCTCCCCTGCCTCCAATATCTGGGTGGGAGGCAAAAGCTTGCATCAATTACGCATAAGTGGGTAAAAAAAAAATCCATTGATTATGCCTACATAACAACACCTCTATCACAACCTTTAAACAATAGGGCTCTGGGGTCAGGAAAGATAGTTCAGCAAGTTAGAGCATACAGCTTGCATGCCTGAGGCCCCAGGTTTGATTCCTAGCAGTGTCATATGATGAAGTAGAATGATATTAGCTTTATCTCCTTCCCTTAGGAGACCACAGAAGCTTTGTGCCCCTTTCCTACAAACCTTGTTCACTTTGTCTCTGCCACTTGACCTTTCCTGAGTTGTATTCTTCATAGCAAACCAGTAATAACAAACAAAATGTTTTCCTGGATCTTGTGAACTGTTACAGAACCTGAAAGGTGGAGCAGTTTGTGAACTTCTAAGCATGTATTTAACCAGGCAGAATGATGGGAAGCTTGAGCTTTTACATAGAGAAGTATTATGGAACTGAGTCCTTAATCTGTGTGAGGCCCTCTTTGCCCCATCACTTCAGACCCAGCATCTGTTTCAGAACCGTATAAAATCTGAGAATGCCCCAATGTCCTGGGTGTGAGGATGTCTAAGGAAAGAGAACTAGGCAGTTGCAAAATATAGCTATGTTCCTGACATCTATCAGGTGAATATATATATATATATATATATATATGAAAAAGATTTGACTGACTAAAATGAGCCCAGCAGAATTCATGGACAGCTCTTATGGCACTGATTCTTTTACTCTAAGGGATAAAGGAATTAATTCTACATTGGCAATTTTGATTGTATATCATCTTAAAAAAAAACTACATATTATCTGGCCTAGGATGTGAGACAGTGGATAAGATGATGGATTTTGAAACATAAAGTCTGGAATTCTATCCCTAGTATCACAGGCATGGGAGTGATATTCTGGTTCTCTCTCTCTCTCTGTTTCTTTCTCTCCTTTGTAAATAAATTTTTAAAAATTCTGTAAGATCTTGTTTCACTATTTTTTTAGAATAATATTCTAATACAGCACTAGGGAACGAACCCAGGCAAAGAGCAAAATAATTGAGTGGTCTCTCTAGACCAATATTTTATCATTAGCTTTTTGGAAAGACAGTTGGAGAGACAACAAATAGAAAGACACCATAGTATAACTTCACCACTCATGGAACTATCCATTGGTAGCCATACTCTGAGGGTAAAATGTTGATAGGCACTTCAGTTATGGAGCTAATACAACAAAATTACATCTGAAGAAGTGTGCAAAGGACTCCTGTAACATACACAATGAGGTGAACTAATATCAACGTATACTTATATGCAATAATTCTTTAGGTCCTATTTTCCAAGACAGTACTCCTTAACTTCATAGAAGAGTCAAGTTCATGATAGAAAAGTGAAATTCAGATATGGTCAGATAAGCCAATATGCAGAAGGACACGAAGAACTATGAAGTGCATCTATTCAGGGGAAAATGCATTGCCCACTTAAAAAGAACTATGTCTAGACTTTGAGACACCATGGTATCTAATTTATTCAAAATGTGTTTTCAAGGCAAGAAAAATCCAGGGATGCATATGTGTAAAGAAAGGAGGTATAAAAACACCATTTCAAACTCAACAAGCTCTACATCATTTTAATCCAAATTATTTTCAGTCACTGTCACTCTCCTGAGCAGCCTTTTCTGCCACCAGGCACTAGGCCAATATAGCCAAGTCCCTGACAGTTTTCTTCATCAATCTAGGAAATATATAGTAGGCTGTTTGTACCATCTGCCACCCAGGTGTCAGTCATTGGAAGGCAGATACGAACCAGGGAGTGTGTTGGAATGCCATTTGGAAAAAAATTGAAACTTGCTTTGGAAAAGAGACTGAGGCCATATTTAGCATGAGATAGAAACACCATGAAAAGAGCACATTGAAAATATAGAGATGAAGCTTGAAAAATCAAAATACATCCTCCTATTGTTTCTCTGCCAGTTTGATATGACCCTTGCTTTTAGAAATCATGAAAAGACAGCATTTTTCCATGGTTAGTATTAAGTTCTCAATGTGTATAAATACTCCTTTGCATATTGCATGCATACTTCTCTGGTTTTGGGTGGTGGGGATATGGAAGAAGAATTTCTGATAAGAATCTATACTGTATCTCTTCCCCCCCTCCTCTAGAAGTAATCACAACCTTTATTTAGAGACTTATTAAAGTCACTTATGTAGGGAATGTCCCACTGTCTGGGGAAATCCAGACCATTATCTCCATGTGGGTCTAAGAAGGTCGACCCCGAGTCCCCTTCTCACAGAGGGGGAAGTAGGAAGGTGCCCTCTCAACCCCATGGCTGGTGATGGAATTTTCCAGACTGGAGACTTTCTTGTACATACTTCTTCATTTCTTTTGAACAAAGGCCATAAGTTTCCACATACGACCAATTGAAACCTATCACAAATATCCTAGTTTTGCTTAACTACACCCCTTCCCCCTGCCCTGAGGTGCTCATGATTCACCTTTAGAGGGAAGCCTGCCTATACATGGTGAGCTTATGACCAGACCTTATACAGTAACTTCCTAGTAATGAACAGATACCTGATAAGTCAGGACTTAACCATGTATAGTGTGTGGCTTGATGATTACCTTAGCTCTTCCTTAACCTTTGAGTATATCTGTTCGCTTGTATACCCAATAAAACAAGTTGTCTCCCTGAAGCACCTCCCGGAGGTGTGTTCTCTCCATGTGCTCGCCCTCATCAGCAGTCCTTGCGGGACCCCTGGTGTGGCCCATCTCCAGCCAGTGATCACAGAGGAGAACCAGCTCACAACTTAAGTGCAACATTTGCAGCTGGTGTGAAAAATAAGAACAGCTTTGGTCTTCAGTGATAGGGCCATTTCACTTGCCACAAAATTATACCATCTTATCTCTTGGTTAGGAACACTTAATACACACTATCAGGTTTACACTGTCTGAACTGGAAGACCCTTTGAAGAGGGTTAAACCGGGAACAGCTGCTGGCTATGATAATATCACCCCAGAACTCATTCTTAACCTGGGTCCCGCAGCAAAGAAGTGGCTCGCTTCATTCCTGTCCCACATCTTGGAATCTGAGTCTATGCCCAAAGTTTGGCGTCGTGCGAAGATAATAGCAGTTTTGAAACCAAAGAAAGACCCAACACTGGCCACCAGCTATAGACCAATTTCTCTCCTCTCCGTGTGTTACAAACTCCTTGAGAGGCTGCTTCTGTCACGTATTTCTCCTCTTACAGAGAAATTCCTATCACCTGCCCAAGCTGGTTTCCGCCCAGGAAGATCTACCTGTGAACAAGCCCTGGCCCTCTCAACTTACATTGAAAATGGATTCCAGAAGAATTTAAAGATGGGTGCTGTCTTTGTTGATCTCACAGCAGCCTATGACACGGTCTGGCACCGTGGTCTCCTAGTCAAGATCTCAAGATGCCTGCCTCCATGGGTGGCCAACACTATATCGTTTCTTCTCCAAAACAGAAGATTCTGGGTGCATCTGGGTGACAAGTCTAGCAGATGGAGACTTGTCTCAAGTGGCCTCCCCCAGGGCTCTGTTCTGGCTCCTACGCTATTTAATATTTACATCAATGACCTCCCAGAAACTTCTTCAAGGAAGTTCATCTACGCCGATGACATCTGCTGTGCAACTCAGGCATCAAAGTTCAACATCCTTGAGGAAACACTCACATAAGACATGTCTCTGATATCTGATTACTGTAAAAAATGGCAACTTATCCCTAGCACTGCAAAAATGGTATCATCTGTTTTCCATCTACACCATGCCTCGGCCTCGCGTGAGCTTAATGTGCAGCTTGGCGATACGAGAATCCGGCATGAAGCCCAGCCAGTCTATCTTGGCATTACTCTCGATCGCACTCTGTCATTTCACAAACATCTCATAAAAACTGCAGCAAAGGTGGGCGCGAGGAATAACATCATTGCAAGCATGGCCAGCTCCTCATGGGGCGCGAGCACTTCCACACGACGATCATCATCTCTGGCATTATGCTATTCCACTGCAGAATACTGTGCCCCAGTATGGTTCCGTAGCCCCCATGTCCACTTGGTCGATTCCAAATTGTATTCCTCCATGAGGATAATTTCTGGAACCATCCGTTCCACCCCGGTTCCATGGCTGCCAGTTCTTAGCAACATCGCCCCGCCAGATAGTCGTCGGGATGCGGCATCATCTAAGTTCATTTCCCACATCTACGCTCGCTCGACCGGACCTGCCAATATACGCGGATATCTTCGCCCACCCTGTTCAACACTTGACGTCTCGTCACCCAATCTGGTCCCCTACGCCTACACTGAACTTCTCTGTTCCAGTCTCTTGGAAACAGAGTTGGCAGTCAGCTGAGGTCAAGAACAAACACCTCATCACAGACCCCTGCAAGCGTCAACCCGGCTTTGAACTAGCACGTTATGATTGGGCCCTCCTCAATGGCTATCGAACAGGCCATGGCCGGTGCGCCGCTATGTTCCATCGCTGGGGAGCCAGAGACGACCCGAACTGCCCCTGCAGCTACAGACAGACTATGACCCACATAGTCAACGACTGCCACCTCTCCAGATTCAAAGGAGGTTTCGAAACTTTACATCAGGCTCAACCTGACGCTGTTGACTGGCTACAGAAGAAGGGCAAATGCTAGAAGAAGAAGAAGAAGGGGGTTTTCAGGCAGGATGCAATTATGGTGGAATTGTGGCTGGCTTCATTGAGGGACAGTGGCTTTGCTTACCTTCTTGTTCTGTTTCAGCATCAACATCACCAGTGCAGCAGTAGAAGTCAGTGAATCTTATCAGATCTTCAGCACTGGAAAAAGAGATAACGTTAGAGTTGGTATATTGCACCAAAGTAAAAGACTCTGGGGTGGGTGGTGGGGAGAGTACAGGTCCTGAAAAAGGATGACAGAGGACCTAGTGGGGGTTGTATTATGTGGAAAACTGAGAAATGTTATGTATGTATGTACAAACTATTGTATTTATTGTTGACTGTAAAACATTAATCCCCCAATAAAGAAATTTAAAAAAAGAAGATATGACGTATGTGGTTGGTACAATTTTTCCTTAGGGCCACTCGCTAATTTAGTGCTATATCTGCACTTAATAGGATTTGTTCCTACTTTCCTTCCTATCTGCCCCTTCACTGCCAACACAGATTGCTCCACTGATAGCTCATTCGATGAAAATGTTGCCTGAACCATTGGAGGTTTCAGAAAGATATATGTATATGCTCCTCAAATTTGGGGTGAGTAATCTATGCTCCTATGTTTAAGAACAACAAAAAAAATATTCCTTAAAAAAAACATCCTCGGGGCTGGGTAGTGGCGCACCTGGTTGGGTGCACATGTTACAGTGCACAAGGACCCAGGTTCAAGCCCCAGTCCCCACATGCAAGCGGAAAGTGTCATAAGTGGTGAGGCAGGGCTGCAGGTGTCTCTCTGTCTCTCTCCATCCCTATCTCCCCTTCCTCTCAATTTCTGGCTGTCTCTATCCAATAAATAAATAAAGATTTTTTAAAAATCCTCCTAAATGAGAACTTTATAAGCAACACAGTGTATTCACTTCTTTTAAAGGTTGATTTTTAAAAAATTTTATAAAAATACTTTATTTATTAATTTCAGTAGAGACAAAGAGGAATTAAAAGGGAAAGGGAAATGGGGAGAGAGACAGAGAGACACCTACAGCCCTGCATTACCACTTGTGGAACTTTCTCCCTGAAGGTGAGGGTTGGGTGCTTGATCCCAGGTCCTTGTGCATTGTAGCCTGTACTCTAAACTATGTGTGCCAGAAGCTGGCCCCCAGTGTATTCACTTCTAAACATCAGTATAAACACTTTATAATTCAAAGTGAAAACATACATCTTCTAGAAATTTAACCCTTAAAATATTGAAAATATTACCACTAAGGGCAAAGATCTAGTCAATGGAGGCCTGAATACACTGCACTCCAGTAGAGTGCACACTGTTCATGTTCCGGGCTCTGGGCTTGAGCCTCTACACCACATGGGAGCACCATGGACAGCAATAGAGAGCTCCATGAATAGTAAAAGGGTTCTGTGATGTTGCTTCTCTCTCTAGGTCTGTCTTTTACTTTTCCTTCTAACTCATAAAGAAATAATGATGGGAGTCGGGCGGTAGTGCGGTGGGTTAAGTGCATGTGGTGTGAAGCGCAAGGACTGGATTAAGGATCCCAGTTCAAGCCCCCAGACTACCCACCTGCAGGGGGAGTCACTTCACAGGTGGTGAAGCACGTCTGCAGGTGTCTATCTTTCTCACCCCCTCTCTGTCTTCCCCTCTCCTTTTCATTTCTCCCTGTCCTATCTAACTAAAGGGGAAATAAATAAATATAAAAAAAGAAAAAGAAATAATGATGGGCTGAGGAGAATGCACAGTAGTTATGTAAAAGGATTTTCATGTTATAAGTACCAAAAGTCCCAAGATCAATCCCCAGTAGCACCTTATGTCAGAGCTGAATACTACTCTAGAAAAAAACAAAACTAAACAAAACAAAAAGAAGAGATAATGAAAAAAAAAGTAGGATGGGGAGGTATTACTGTGCTTGCTAGGCACTGGGTTCATTGCTTGGTGCTCCATTTAAAACAATTAACACATGTTTGGATAAAAATGGTTCTTTTTGCCTGACTGAATCAAAAATCTTGAGTATCAAATTAATTTTATGAAAATGTTACTTAAGTATTTATGAACATAAAGCTGGTATAAGCTCCATCTGCTTGTAATTGTTACACATGACTACAGCCATGACAAATTTACATATTAAACACTAAGGAAACTTCAAAACCAATAAAATTCAAATCAGCAATATTAATTTAATGTGACAGATAAACCTGTTGTGCTAAAATCAAACCGACTACCATATTGTAACTAGGTTCCTTAGTATTGTGGCTCCTGTCATCATGAGTTTACCAGGTAGGTAACTACCTTGAGCTCTGTGGATGCCATACTGGTTTGCTGTGAGGGGTGCAGGTAATTCTCATTTTGACATCTGGACACACCAGAATCTGGGTTACCAGATAAACTTGAAGCACATTTAAATGATCTAAAGAGTCTACTCTATGGGAGTTGGGCGGTAGCGCAGCGGGTTAAGCACGGGTGGCGCAAAGCCCAAGGACCAGCTTAAGGATCCCAGTTGGAGCCCCTGGCTTCCCACCTGCAGGGGAGTCGTTTCACAAGTAGTGAAGCAGGCCTGCAGGTGTCTGTCTTTCGTCCTCTCTGTCTTCCCTCCTCTCTCCATTTCTCTCTGTCCTACCTAACAAAAAAACAACATCAATAACAACATCAATAACTAAAACAATAATGAAAAACAACAAGGGCAACAAAAGGGAAAATAAATAAATAAAAATTTAAAAAAAGAGTCTACTCTACTTAAAGCCCCTCTACTATTTTTCCCTTTTTTTTGTAATTTGTTATCAAGTGTAAGATAAAATACACAAATATTATTGTTGTCAGGAGTCCAGCTGTTATCTGCCAATTTTCTTTCTCCATCATTGCATAGGTGGCCTGGAGTTACTTACTTTTCTTCTATTCCAAACTACGGCTCCATTGAAGACTATAACAGTTCTCCAAACATACATTTTCATTACTACTAAAAAAAATTTTGTTGCTGACAATTTATCTCCCCTGGTTCTCTAAGTACCTACCTTAACAAAAAGCTGTTTCCACATGTGTTTAATTACTGGAGCAGAATGTAACACACACCAAAGCTAAGAACTTTTCAAAAGAAACATCTGCATTATTTTGCAACTCTAGTAACTCTTGCTCACAGAGTGAGTTGTTCCAACTTTTTTCCTTTAGGCTTGCATTAATAGTTTCTATGATTCCTCCATCACCTTTACTGATGATGGACTTGATTAGTTTCTTTCCATACTGCTTTTTCATGTAATATTTCAGCCATGTTTCTATATCAGGAAGAATGGGAATAAATTGCCTTAAAACTGTTTAACCTTGAAATAATTAATTATACACAGGATATATATATATTCTCCAAGAGAGGTCCCAGGTCAAGTTCCTTCAATCAGATTCCTACAAAGTTAATATTTTACATAGCTCTAGTATAACATCAAATATTATAACTAGGTTATTGGAATTCCTATAATATATACATTTTACTCCTTACTAAATTTGACTGACACTTTGTCAGTACTGCTTTGACTATAAAACTGACCTCAGAGAGACCCTTCACAGAATGGGAAAAGATCTTTACATGCCATACATCAAACAAGAGGCTAATAACCAGAATATATACAGAGCTTGTCAAAATCAACAACAAGAAAATATATAACCCAATATTCTCCCCCAAAATGGGGAGAGGACATGGACAGAATACTGACCACAGAAGAGATCCTAAAGGCTGAGAAACACATGAAAAAATGCTCCAAGTCTCTGATTGTCAGAGAAATGCAAATAAAGACAACATTAAGATATCACTTCACTCCTGTGAAAGTTTCATACATCCGAAAAGGTAACAGCAAAAAATGCTGGAGAGGTTGTGGGGTCAAAGGAACCCTCCTACACTGCTGGTGGGAATGTAAATTGGTCCAAACTCTGTGGAGAACCGTCTGGAGAACTCTCAGAAGGCTAGAAATGGACCTACCCTATCATCCTGCAGTCATCTCCTGGGGATATATCCTAAGGAAACCAACACACCCATCCAAAAAGATGTGTGTACACATGTTCTTAGCAGCGCAATTTGTAATAGCCAAAACCTGGAAGCAACCCAGGTGTCCAACAACAGATGAATGGCTGAGCAAGTTGTGGTCTATATACACAACTACTACTCATCTATCAAAAATGATGACTTCACAGTTTTCAGTTGATCTTGGATGGAGCTTGAAAAAAATCATGTTAAGTGAAATAAGTCAGAAACAGAAAAATGAATATGGGATGATCTTACTCTCAGGCAGAAGTTGAAAAGATCAGAAGAGAAAACACAAATAGAGCCTGAACTGGAGTTGGTGTATGGCACCAAATTAAAAGACTCTGGGGTAGGTGATGGGTGGGTGGGGGGAATACAGGTCCAAACAGGATGACAGAGGACCTAGTGGGGGTTGTATTGTTATATAGAAAACTGGGAAATGTTATGTATGCACAAACTATTGTATTTACTGTCGAATGTAAAACATTAATTCCCCAATAAAGAAATTTAAAAATTTAAAATAAAATAAATAAATTCAAATAAAGTAACTACCTTGTAACTTGAGAAATAGGTCAACTGGTATGCATTTGGCTTGTATGCTGGAGGTTCCTGGTTCAATCCCTAACACTAATGTACCAGCAAGTTCCCTGGCTTCTTTTTCTTGTCTGTCTCATGTGAAACTTTCTAATGTTATCAATAAAATAAATCTCTAAAAAAAAAAAAAACTGACCTCAGAGTATTTTTCAGAAAACTTAGAAATTTTACATATGCACCAACATCTGTAGCTACTATGAACCATTAATTCTCCAATAAAAAATAAATATATATTTTTTCATTTTCATCCAGGGTTATTGCTGGGCTTGGTGCCCACACCATGAATCCACTGCTCCTGGAGGCCATTTCCCCCCCTTTCTGTTGCCTTTGTTGTTGCAGCCTCGCCGTGGACACCATTATTGCCATTGTTGATGTTGTTCGTTGCTGGACAGAACAGAGAGAAATGGAGAGAGGAGGGGAAGACAGAGAGGGGAGGAGAAAGGCAGACACCTGCAGACCTGCTTCACCACCTGCGAAGCGACTCCCCTGCAGGTGGGGAGCCGGGGGCTTGAACCAGGATCCCTATGCTGGTCCTTGTGCTTTGCGCTATGTGTGCCTAACCCACTGCGCCACCACCCGACCCCCAATAAATAATTATTTTAAATATTTGAAAAATAAAGTTTCGTTATATACTGCTGAACAAAGAACTATGGTGTACATCTTTCTCGGCTGTGAATATTTTCTGCCTTAAAAAAAAGTCATTACTTTTTTTTACCATTTAATTCAAACCAGTTTGTATGCAGAAATTCTACTTAGCTAGGCACAAGTAGCCTACAGGAATTGTACAATATAACATAATTATGGAGAATATTACTTATATTTCCTTTCTCTTTATAAGGAACCTTGTCATCACTCAATATTCCATCACATGGCTGGCAAAATAACTCACTTGGATGGAGTGTTGCTTTTGTGACCCTGGTTCATATCTGGACCCACCACATTGAAGGAGGCTTTGATGCTATCATGTCTCTCTCTCTCTTTATCTATCTCTGTATCTATATCTCTATCTCTTATCTCTATCTCTATCTTTCATGGTTATGCAGAGGCTCCAAAGTACAAGTCTCCACTCCACCATGACCATCGGCCATAGTTGAGCAGGACTCTAGTTAAACAAACAAACAAACAAAAATAGCTCACCTGAGCCATGAACTTGCTCTGTTAGGCACAAAACATAGGTTCAAGCCAGGCCTCCACTGCACTGAGGAAAGCTTCCTTGCTGTGTGACCTTTCCCTTTTTTCTCTGTCTCATTTTGTCTTTAAAGATTTTAAAAAGTATATTTTATTTATTTTTTGGATAGAAGCAGAGAGAAATCAAGAGAGAAACAGGTAATAGAGAGGGAAAAAGAGACACACCTGCAGACTTGCTTCATTGCTCATGAAGCTTTCCCCTGCAGACTGGGAACAGAGTCTTGAACTCCGGTCCTTGTGTGTGCTCAACCTGGCGTGCCACTGCCTGGCCCTCTCTCTTTCTTGGTGTGAGCCTGGTCCTTGTACACTGCTCAATCTGGTGTGCCACTGTCTGCCCCTCTCTCTTTCTTTCTAAAAAAAAATCATCCCAGAGCAGTGAAACCCTGGTGATTGTTAAACATATGCCCGTTTACTGAATGCAGTTAACAAAAGATACGTCCAGCATATTAGCGTCACATTCTAGTCTACATGTCCTAGACAAGACTATTGCCATCAGAATAATAGATGCTACCTTGACCATACTTAGCACCAGTAGTAATCAGGATCCTAGAAGGTAAAAGTAGTTAACTAAAAAAGAAAAAGTATTTTAATTTGAGTTTAGGCACAGTGCTTATAAACTAAAGGGAACAGTGCAAATAATAGTAGAGAGTCCTTGATATTTTTAATCTGGAGAAGAAGGGATTCATTTCAGAATTTGGCATCTTTGGGAAGAAGGAGACCTAACAAGATGTGTGACCAATGGTGGAGGGAGCAATCAGTTTCACAGGACCCTTGAGAGGGAGATCTGCTTGCCTCACTTTTGTTCCTTAGATAACCTGCTCAGTCCTCCACTGTCCAAATGCAGAGAGAATCAGAGGGCCATGGAGGCCACAGAAGCCCAATGACTTCTTAGGTAGGACCTGTGAGGGACTGGTTCCAGCACTCTAAAGTTACAGAAATCTTCAGATACTCAAATCCTTTACATAAAATGGCGTAGTGTTTGCATATTTTCAATCTACATTCTACTGTACAATTTTCATTTAAAAATATTTTATTTTTAGGACAGGAGTAGATAGCATAATGGTTATGCAAACAGACTCTCATGCCTGAGGCTCCAAAGTCCCAGGTTCAATCCCCTGCACCACCATAAGCCAGAGTTTGCATATTTCCAATCTACATTCTACTGTATAATTTTTGTTTAAAAATATTTTATTTTTAGGGCAGGAATAGATAGCATAATGGTTATGCAAACAGACTCTCATGCCTGAGGCTCCAAAGTCCCAGGTTCAATCCCCTGCACCACCATAAGCCAGAGCTGAGCAGTGCTCTGGTAAAAAAAAAAAATTATTTTTTGAAAGTTTTATTTATAAAAAGGAAAAACTGACAAAAACCATAGGATAAGAGGGGGTACAATTCCCATCACCGGAACTCCAAACAAACTGCTGACTAATCATGAACCTGAAGGCTGGAATAGTGCAGATGAAGATATGGGGGTCTCCATTTTATAGATAGCTATTAGGCCTATTTTAGTTATATTCCAAAGGGCCCATGACTGTACTAGTTTTTGTTTGTTTCTTATTCTGAGCCTGACATCTGATATGCAGATGGATCCAAGTTATTGTCTGGGGAGATGATGTCATGGCTGGAAAAAGGGCCAGAAAGCTGTATCAGGGAAGACAGTAGTTCCCAAATATGGGAAAAGTGTATAAATATTGTTGACTGTAAACCCCATCAATCTGATCTGATCTGGGGCCCATATTCAGCTTAGGAGCCTATGTGACCTCTGCATCTCTATAGATCTGAGCTCACATTCTGTGGTCATGAGTAGGAACATTCCAAGCTGCCCCAATTTCAGAACCCATCTTCCTAGCAAGATCACAGCCAAACAATGGTACAAGGGATGTACTGGGTTCAAGAACTCAAATCACCATTTATGCTGTTTCTTGAGATTCAGCAGGCTAAATGGCTATCATTGGAATAAAGCCTTTGCTAGATGTGGATATTTACTTCTTCAAGAAAGCATCCATAGTAAGTTGTTGATGACAAGAAGTGGAAATAGGTCAAAAAATCACTGAATAAGGCACATATCTTGTCATGGTCAAAGTTCAAGTTTAAGTAACTGCACCATTTTGGAATGCCATGTTACCTGAGGAAGCTCCAGTATTATGTTCTCATTCTCTCTCTCTCTCTCTCTCTGGCTGTCTACCTCTCTCTCAGAATTATAACACTGTCTAGGGGCCAGTAAAATCATGCATGCTTAAGGACCTGGCTCCAAAAATAATCATATATATATATATATATATATATATATTGCTTCAGCCTAGAATGTTTTTAGCTATAACCATGAAATCCGAGTTCAGATCAGCAGGGATGCAGAGATTGCACAGGCTTCTGTGCTAAGTATGGACAGACATGGGCCCGAGGTCAGGTCAATGCAGTTTGCAGTTAATGGTACTTATATGTTTCCCCCATATTTGGGAGCTAGTCTTTGCTATGATGTAGCTTTCTAGTCTTATTTCCAACTATGCCTCCATCTTCCCAGACAATACTTTCAGCCCACCTGCATGTTAGCTATTAGGCTCAGGCAAGAATTATGAAATTCATGGACCCCTTGGAATATACATAAATAGACTTTCTAGCTTCTTCCAATATGAAGACTCCAAATCTCATATGCTATAATCTTACCTTTAAAAGTTCCTGATTATTAAACAATTTGTTCTGCTTTATATTTTACTACTTTTCAGCCACCAACTCTCTCCCTTTACACTGTCTGAACTGGAAGACGCTTTGAAGAGGGTTAAACCGGGAACAGCTGCTGGCTATGATAACATCACCCCAGAACTCATTCTTAACCTGGGTCCCGCAGCAAAGAAGTGGCTCGCTTCATTCCTGTCCCACATCTTGGAATCTGAGTCTATGCCCAAAGTTTGGCATCGTGCCAAGATAATAGCAGTTTTGAAACCAAAGAAAGACCCAACACTGGCCGCCAGCTATAGACCAATTTCTCTCCTCTCCATGTGTTACAAACTCCTTGAGAGGCTGCTTCTGTCACGTATTTCTCCTCTTACAGAGAAATTCCTATCACCTGCCCAAGCTGGTTTCCACCAAGGAAGATCTACCTGCTAACAAGTCCTGGCCCTCTCAACTTACATTGAAAATGGATTCCAGAAGAATTTAAAGACGGGTGCTGTCTTTGTTGATCTCACAGCAGCCTATGACACGGTCTGGCACCGTGGTCTCCTAGTCAAGATCTCAAGATGCCTGCCTCCATGGGTGGCCAACACTATATCGTTTCTTCTCCAAAACAGAAGATTCTGGGTGCATCTGGGTGACAAGTCTAGCAGATGGAGACTTGTTTCAAGTGGCCTCCCCCAGGGCTCTGTTCTGGCTCCTACACTATTTTAATATTTACATCAATGACCTCCCAGAAACTTCTTCAAGGAGGTTCATCTACGCCGATGACATCTGCTGTGCAACTCAGGCATCCAAGTTCGACATCCTTGAGGAAACACTCACAAAAGACATGTCTCTGATATCTGATTACTGTAAAAAACGGCAACTAATCCCTAGCACTGCAAAAATGGTATCATCTGTTTTCCATCTACACCATGCCTCGGCCTCGTGTGAGCTTAATGTGCAGCTTGGCGATACGAGAATCCGGCATGAAGCCCAGCCAGTCTATCTTGGCGTTACTCTCGATCGCACTCTGTCATTTCACGAACATCTCATAAAAACTGCAGCAAAGGTGGACGCGAGGAATAACATCATTGCAAGACTGGCTAGCTCCTCATGGGGCACAAGCGCTTCCACACTAAGATCATCACCTCTGGCATTATGCTATTCCACTGCAGAATACTGTGCCCCAGTATGGTTCCGTAGCCCCCATGTCCACTTGGTCAATTCCAAATTGTATTCCTCCATGAGGATAATTTCTGGAACCATCCGTTCCACCCCGGTTCCATGGCTGCCAGTTCTTAGCAACATCGCCCCGCCAGATATTCGTCGGGATGCGGCATCATCTAAGTTCATTTCCCACGTCTACGCTCGACTGGACCTGCCAATATACTCGGATATCTTCGCCCACCCTGTCCAACGCTTGACGTCTCGTCACCCAATCTGGTCCCCTACGCCTACACTGAACTTCTCTGTTCCAGACTCTTGGAAACAGAGTTGGCAGTCAGCTGAGGTCAAGAACAAACACCTCATCACAGACCCCTGCGAGCGTCAACCCGGCTTTGACCTAGCACGTTATGATTGGGCCCTCCTCAATCGCTATCGAACAGGCCATGGCCAGTGCACCGCTATGTTCCATCGCTGGGGAGCCAGAGATGACCCGAACTGCCCCTGCAGCTACAGACAGACTATAACCCACATAGTCGATGACTGCCACCTCTCCAGATTCAAAGGAGGTCTCGAAACTTTACATCAGGCTCAACCTGATGCTGTTGACTGGCTATGGAAGAAGGGCAAACGCTAGAAGAAGAAGCCACCAAGTTGCAGATGCTACCATGACACCAACCTGACTTCCCTGGGCATACAACCTCACCAGTGTGTCCTGACCCCCACCTCCCCAGAGCCCTGCACCAGTAGGTAAAGAGAGAGGCAGACTAGGAGCATGGATCGACCTGTCAACGCCCATGTTCAGCGGGGAAGCAATTACAGAAGCCAGACCTTCCATCTTCTTCACCCCATAATGTCCTTTGGTCCATGCTCCCAGAGGGATAAAGACTAGGAAAGCTTCCAGTGGAGGGAATGGGATAAGGAACTCTGGTGTTCATGACTAGCTGATCTTTGCCACATCGCCTATTTTGCCATACCTAAATAACCTGTAATGTAATAAATCTCCCAATCATTAAAACCCTAAAAAGAAAATATGTGCACTTTTCCCAGCGGACTTTTCTGTACTTATTGTTCAGTTCTTAGAGAACCCTTCCTACCTTCCGATTAGTATTTTAACATATTTTGTTGATTTTTTAATTGATTTAATTATGACCAACAAGTCTGTTGGATAAGAGGGGTGTGCAATTTCACATAATTTCCACCACTAGAGTTCTGTATCCCATCCCATCCCCATTGGAAGCTTTCCTACTCTTTTTTAAAATTTGTTTATTTATAAAATGGAAACACTGTCAAGACCATAGGATGAGAGGGATATATAATTCCCACCACTAGAACTCCATATCCCATACCCTCCCCTGATAGCTTTCCTATTCTTTATCTCTTTGGGAGTATGGATCCAGGGTCATTATGGGGTGCAGAAGATGGGAGGTCTGGCTTCTGTAATTGCTTCCCCGCTGAACATGGGCATTGGCAGGTTGATCCATACTCCCAGCCTGTCTCACTCTTTACCTAGTGGGGCAGGGCTCTGAGGGAGCAGAGCTCCAGGACACATTGTTGGGGTCATCTGCCCAGGGAAGTCCAGTCAGCATCCTGGTAACATCTGGAACCTGGTGGCCCAGGCAAGATCAAGGCTCTCATTTGGAAGCTTTCCTATTCTTTATCCCTCTGGGAGTATGGACCCAGGAGCATTATGAGGTGCACAAGGTGGGAGGTCTGGCTTCTGTAATTCTTCTCAACTGGGCATAGGTGCTGGCAGGTCAATCTATACTTCCAGCTTGTTTCTATCTTTCCCTAGCGGGACAGGGCTCTGGAGAGGTGGGGTTCCAGGGTCCACTGGTGAGGTTGTCTACCCAAGAAAGTCAGGTTTTCATCATAGTAGCATCTGCAACTTGGTGGCTGAAAAGTATTAAAATATAAAACAGAATAAATTGTTTACTAGTCAGGAACTTAAAGGTAAGAATATAGTAGATAAGATTTGGGGTCTCCATGTTGGACAAAGCTAGAATGTCTATTTTAGGTTTGTGCCTATTTGTAAGAGACAATTAATAGCATTCATTTCTTCTCAATTTAGTGGCATCAGGTTGGCAGCCTCAAAGTGGCCATAGTATGTGGACTTATACTAAGGGAATTCACCAACTCTACACATTTGCATTGCTTTACTTGCCTCTGCCAGAGCAGTACATCACTCTGCCACTGCAAATAGAAATTCTCTGAAAAATTACAGAGGACAGTTCCAGGGAGACAGAACTTTCTGCTAGGTCTCCAATGTCAGAGTCTACCCTCCTTGTCTTAATCATTCCCTCAAAATTTGATTTCCAACCTTCTTAAAATGTTTCTAATCGAGGAGTCCTCCTCTCCCTCCCCATGGAAGTCCCAATCAACTCACTAGTGTATCAGAAAATTGAAAGTTTTCATATTAGCGTATAAATATTCCTGAATCGCTTTTGTAGATGTTCTGTTCAGATGTCACTTGGTCTAGTTATCATCACAAATATTTAAACGTTATATCACGTAAGTAATAACCAAATTGAGGGGGGGTGGGCAGTAGCGCAGCGGATTGAGAACATATGGTGCAAAGCACAAGGACCGGCGTAAGGATCCTGGTTCAAGCACTCAGCTCCCCACCTGCAGGGGGTCACTTCACAGGCGGTGAAGCAGATCTGTAGGTGTCTATCTTTCTCTCCCCCTCCTCTACCCATTTCTCTCTGTCCTATCCAACAATGATGGCATCAATAACAACAATAACAATAACTACAACAATAAAACAACAAGCACAACAAAAGGGGGAAAGATAACCAAACTGAGTTATTTCATGCCACTCAGATGCTAAGCAAGTTGGATATTTATTATTATTTTGTTGTTGTTATTCCTTATTGCTACAGCCTTCTGTGAATGTGCCAATATATCCTTCAAGCAAATGAGGAATTGTGGTTTTGTAAAGGACAGTGTACTGAGATCCTGGAGGCCAGGAGAATTGGGGTGTGATGAGTAATCTGGGGCTTTAGGGCCACCTTAGTATGTACAATCTTGGAGCATTGCTGCTTAAAGGTAGGGGAAGTAGTTCTGTATCTCCCTAGCAGCATGGAGATTCAGAACATACTGTATTCCTAGTATGATCCATGAAGGAGGAGTCTAGAGCTGAGAGCTGTTTTGGATGGATTATCAGCACTGATAAGAACCCAAATGTCTCTTTTCTGTTTGCTCTTCCTGGTCCACACTCCTCACATTTTCATACTGCCCCTGAGTCCCTGGAAGCAGAGCTCTGTGGCTCCTACACTGAGACTCCTTAACCTTCTACTTTCTTACTGGGTTTCCTCTACAGGAGACACAGCTTGGAGGTCCGAGAAGCAAAAGACAAATGCTTTAGCAATGATGGTTTCTCTGTCCATAGCCATGGATGTCTCCAGTTCTCCTAATATCATCTCCCTCTATCTACAACCCCAGGTTCTTCATGGCAGAAGTGGCAATAGCTGCATTCTGTTAGAAATGTTAACCACCTGGGGGTGTCACCAAACACAGTTGGTTACCTTAATTGTCAAAAAAATAAAAAGTTATCTATTCAACGTCCCTCAACTCTTCCATTTCAATGGTTCATGTGCCTGCCTCCAGGGCCCTTCCAATATGACAATGATATTGCAGTAGAGAAAATTGTTTTTTACTGATAGTAGGATTTTCTTGCACACTCAAGCCCAAATCAAACTGTAGCACTTCGCTGGTTTCTAGATTTCTCCCCCCCCTTCCCCCCTTCTTGCCTCCAGGGTTCTCTCTGGGGCTCAGTACCTGCACTACTAGCCCACTGCTCCTGGAGGCCATCTTTTCCCATTGTTGTTGTGGCTGCTGCTGCTATTGTCATTGTTAGGGCAGAGAGAAATGGAGAGAGGAGGGGAAGACAGAGAGGGGGAGAGACAGACAGACAAGTGCAGACGTGCTTCACCACCTGTGAAGCGACCTCCCTGCAGGTGGGGAGCCAGGGCTCGAACCGGGATCCTTACACTAATCTGCATTTTGCACTATGTGCGCTTAGTCTAGTGCTCCGATTGCTGTCTTCCCAGCTCCTACATTTCTATGGGAGGGGGAGTTGGGTGGGAGAGTTTCTTAGTCTTCCAAGAAGTAATGGTATTCTGTTTGCCCTCACTACTTTTTTCTAATTCCACGTGTTTTATTATTGTTGTTGTTATTATTATTATTATTACTGCAGAAGGCACTGGATTCTTGCCTTGTGTTTCACACCAATACTATGCCCTTCCTCTTCTCTTTCACCTTAAATGCAACTGTCAGTCTTCACACCCCATTAAGTGTTGCGATTTCTTCTCGTCTGGGAGTATTTCTGCAATGGCAAATAGTCATGTGGATGGTCTAGATTTATCACGTCATTGAGAAATATCACTATGACTGTAAATGTCTCTAGCATTTTCAGAACACAGAACCAGTAAACATGGCAGAGGACAGTCTGCTCTCAATGACAGTATGTTCACATTTGTAATACACATCCTCTGCTTTCACCTTTGCTATGCTTAACTTTTTTAAAAATAACAAATATATAATCTAGTAACAGCAGGACAAAAATATATCCAGCTAGGAGATCTATTTTTCATATCAATCTTTAAACTACTTTCAGTATTCACTATTTCACACTGGCTAAATCTCCTCTGACTTTTTGCTTTTAGGAAATCCATCAATTACAAACCAAAGTGAACATCCCAAAGATCCTGTAAACTGCAATAGATATTGACACAGAGGGAATCCATAGCTCACCAGGGAATGCAATTAACAATTTTTTTCAAATTCATGCAAATGAATAAATTGCTGTCCATCTTGAAAATCCATGTTTACCATTGCTCTAAAGAATCAGCGAGAACCTAACTTTAGAATCTAGCTTCCAGGGAAAAGTATCCATTAAAGTGTTAAACAAGAATAGCAAATTTATACAGAGAAGGTTTACAAAAACAAACATTAAGAACACTGACTTTAATATGCATTAGTACAGTTATAAGAAATACAATAACAGAATTTTTGTTTTCCAAATAGGAAAGTTCTTTAAAAAATAGTGTTGAAAGAGGTCGGGTGGTGGCGTACCTGGTTGAGTGCACGTTACAATGCTCAAGGACCCAGATTTGAATCCCTGGTTCCTGGTCCCCACCTGCAGGGGGAAAGCTTCACAAGTGGTCAAGTAGTGCTGCAGAGGTCTCTCTGTCTCTCTCCCCCTCTATCCACCCCCTTCCCTCTTTATTTCTTGCTGTCTCGATCCAATAAATAAATAAAGATAATAAAAAAATTAAAAAACAGTATTGATTAATGTTACTGGAAAATAACAGTGTATTCCATATAAGCATAGATTGTGGAGATAATTCCTGGGTCTGATTGCTTACTCCATTTATTATTAAGGAATTATTTTTTTTCCTTTTTAAAATTTTATATACTTATATATATATATATATATATATTTATTGGATAGAAACAGAAATTGAGAGTGGAAGGGAGAGAGGAGCAGAGAGGCACCTGCAGCCCTGCTTCATCACTCATGAAGCTTTCCTCCTGCATGTGGGGGACCAAAGGCTTGAACCTGGGTCCTTGATCACTGTAATGTAAGCACTTAACTGGGTGTGCCAATACCCTTCCTGTCCCTTAATTGTTTTTCTAAACCACTTCATTGGATAGTCTACAGTACAGGTGTTGACAGATGGGTACAGTTTCTCATCTCCAACTTAGGTCCTTTTCATGCAACATGGCTGCTAAGCCCCTACATACCCTTCTGCTATTCTCTTCCTTCTTCAGGATCCTTTGCATCAGTGCAATACACCACACCTAGGCCAAGATTTGTTTTGTGTTTTCCATTTCTGTATTTGTTTAAGTTCCATCTAGGAGTGAGATCATCCAGTACTCACATCCCTCTTTTTGGTTTATCAGATTTAACATTCCTTCTCCATTTCTAAGAGTAGGTTTGGGCATTTAGTGTAATACTGTGTTGTTGTTGTTGTTTTGCCTTCAGGATTATTGCTGGGGCTTAGTGCCTACACAATCAATACACTGCTCCTGGAGGCTATTTTTTACTTTTTTTTTTTTGCTGTTGTTTATAGTTGTTGTTATTGCTATCTTTGTTGTTGGATAGGACAGAGAGAAATGGAGAGAGGAGGGGAAGACAGAGAGGGGGAGAGAAATATAGACACATGCAGACCTGCTTCACTGCTTGTGAAGTAACTCCCCTGCAGGTGGGGAGCCAGGGGCTTGAACTAGGATCCTTATGCTGGTCCTTGCACTTTACACCATGTGCACTCAACCCACTGCGCTACTGCCCAGACCCCATGTATGTAATACTGTGGAAGTTATTTAAATCAATAAAAATAGAGAATAAATAGTTCCCCCTTAGCCTGAGAAAATGCATTCAAATACATCCAATGGGTAACTGAAACAGGGAGCGTGCCAAATCTGTATATATTGTATCACCTTCAACACCATCCCCACGTACACCTCAAAACAGAACACTGTCACAATGTTCTGGGGTTGCAAAAGAATGAATAATTAAGACAGTGAAAAGAGAAAACCCCAGGTAAGAAGAGATGATTGTAGTTGTAATATACCTTAAAGAGCTGTTGAGATGATGGAAAAATATAACAGAGACATCACTAGAGCAGTGCGCCATGTGGTAAGGGTTTTTGTAATTGCTGACAATTACTAGCACAGCTATGTGGGTGACGGCATCCTACTGTGAGAAAGGCAAGGAGTCAGATATTGAACATTTGATTTTTTTTTAGTGCAACAAGAATAAACTGGCATATATTTTCTGGAGAGTTTTGCTGTGTGTACAGGGAACTCTAAAAGGTTATTGTTTATTAATGTAGCAAAAGCCATTTTAGGCAGACATTCTAAGGAGATTATCTCAAAGATTTCTTTCCATCAGTGTTCAATTTATTACACTTATAGATAATTATTAGAAATGATGTCTGAAATGACAATATAAAAATGACTCAAGGGGATGGTATATGATAGCATTTTGAATAGTATTTAATATTGTAGAAAATATGTTCTTATAAACGCAGAATATAAAGCATTCCTGTGGGAAGGAATGGGGACACAGAACTCTGGTGGTAGTAACAACATGGTATGCCAGGAGATCTACCAGGTGAGTTATATCCCCAACCAGGTTATATCATAATGATGCTCAGGTGCTCAGGTGAGATTTTGTAATTATTTTCCCATTTCTACTGTGGGTCTTGGTTTTTTGACTGGACTAGAGATGGGAGAAATAACTCATTTTTCATTTATAAACATTGAGCTACAAGCCCCCAACACTTCATCTGCACTATTCCAGCCTTTAGGTCCATGATTGTTCAGCAATTTGTTTGGCTTTGTATGTTAACTCTCTTTTCAACCACCAGGTTCCACATACTAGCAGGATTCAACCAGACTTCCCTGGACAGACAACCCCACCAATGTGCCTTGGAGCTCCACCTCCCCAGAGCCCTTCCCCACTAGGGAAAGAGAGAGACAGGTCGGGAGTATGGATCGACCTGTCAATGCCCATGTTTAGTAGGGAAGCAATTACAGAAGCCAGACACCTTCTGCATCCCACAATGATCTTGGGTCCATACTCCCAAAGGGTTAAAGAATAGGAAAGCTATTAGGGGAGGGGATGAGATATGGAGGTCTGGTGGTGGGAATTGTGCAAAGCTGTACCCCTCTTATCCTATGGTTTTGTCAGTGTTTCCTTTTTATAAATAAAAAAAATTAATTTGAGCTACAGTAGACATTGATTGTATTTCAGTTTCTACCACTCAGTTTCTGCAATTGTCCACTCCGACAGGACAAGGATAAGGGACCATCTCTTCATTTACTTAATCACTTTAGAGCCTGAAATATTCCTTTCAATTGTACCATTCCATGATTCTGGTAGCTCTAGAACATCACAGCTATATACTACTATATGCTTATAGGATGAACACATTTTAAGTATATGTTCATGCTTAATAACTATCTATTCTCCAAGGCCTGACAATAGACTGAGCTCTATTTCTGAAATCTCCCCTAATTCCTCAGCTTCACTAAACTCATAATCCTACAGTAATATTATGCTATCTTTAAATATTGCCTAAAATTTTCCATGTGAAATCCTTCTTTGAAAAATGTGTTGTAAATCAATAGGAATAGATTCTGGAATCATAATTTAATGTATTTCTTATATTCTATCACAATATTGATCTCACAATTGATGCATTTTAAACTTCCAAATTTGCAAAATAAATTTAAATCAGCAATTAGATGTTTAATGTCAGGATTTCTTTCTTTTTTTATTTTTATCAGAGCACTGCTTAGCTCTGGTTTATAGTGGTGTGGGGGATTGAACATGTAACACTGGAGCCTCAGGTATGAGAGTTTCTTTGCATAATCATTATGCTGTCTACTCCTAGGACATTTCTTTTATCAAAGTAAGTGTTCTTACTTTGATTACAGTGCATGGACTCTCTATGTCTGATACTATTATAACAGATTATCACCATAATTACATTTTTTGCATGCTACAGAAGAATTTACTTAATCCTTCTCAAGTGAATGTCAGCAGCTCAATCACTTACTGGATGAACTGGGAAACAGTTACCTATGGGTAACTGTTTTTACCTATGACAAACTTTTACAAGTTTAAAGATTATTTCCAGAATCTAAGACCATTAACTATAAAAGAGCCTCAAATATTCGACAAGGTCAATTGAAGAGAGAGAGAGAGAGAGAGAAGATGAGAGGAATGATGGAGAACATATAACGGGGAGGAAGGGGATTGTGTGTGCTAGAGCTTGCTATATGCCATGTTCCTTTGCCCAGTGCAGTGCAGCAGGGAAGCTCAAGAGAAGATGAGCTGTCACTCTACTGGTGCACATCGTTTGTCATGGGTCCTCTTCCATCTGCAGAGGCAGAGATGCTCCTTTTAGTATGCATACCTTGTCATTGGACCAGCAGCTTTTAGCACCGAGTGAACTTTTACTCTTGTCACTTAATATAGCTGCAGGGGCTTGTACTGTAGGATTACAATGCCACCAAAGCTCTTGGCAGTTGAAATTAAAACCACATCTTCAATAACAGATTTAAAGAAGATACAGTTCTTCTTTCCCCAAAGTGGTGGAGTATAAATGTAGGATTTGTGGGGGAAGTCATTGTTTATATTTAAAAACATACCTGGGAACAACTGGACAGCTACATGGGGAAGAATGAAACTAGACCACTAGTTGACAGCATATACCAAAATTAACTCAAAATGGATCAAAGATCTGGTTATTAGGCCCAAAAGTATAAAATACATAGAAGAACACATCGGTGAAACACTTTAAGACCCTAGTATCAAAGATGTATTTGGAGACTTACCTATAGGCAACTGAAATTAAAACAGGATTAAGTAAGTGGGACTGCATCAAACTAAAAATCTTTTTTTTTCTTTATTGGGGGGAATTCATGGTTTATGTAGACAGTAAAATACAGTAGTTTCTACTTGTGTAACATTTCTCAGTTTTCCACCCCTTCTAGGTCTTCTTCTGCCATCATGTTCCAGGACCTGAACCCTTCCCAATCCCTATCCCAGAATCTTTTACTTTGGTGCAATACACTCCAGTCCAATCCAGGTTCTGCTTGGTGTTTTTCCCTCTGCTCAACTTCTGACTATGAGTGGGATTACCCCATGTTTATCCTTTTCTTTCTGGTTTATCTCCACATCATTCAGAACATGATATAATTTTTACTGTTGGTTAACTAGAAGATGTACTATCATAAGGGAGAAAATAAAAGTCAACAATAATTCATGTTGGTTATGATAACTTATTATTTTTATATATGTGGAGTTTGTGCTGTTTTCATGAATAATTATCATATCTAGAGCAACATACTTTTTTCACATTCTGTGTCCTATATTGGAATAGAAAACACACTGATCAATGAGAGCACAGCACCCAGAATCCAGAATAAGCCACATGTCTATAGATAGGTGATTTACCAGGAAAGAATCATAAGCTGAAGAATTTCTTCAATAAATGGTATTGTGAAAACTGAATAGTCACATGCAGAATAATGAAAGTGGACCATTATATTACACTATGCACTACAGTTGAATCAAAATCAGGTAAAGACCTGATGTCAAATCCCAAAGCGCAGGATAAACAAAACAAATATAAACAATAGGGGTGACAGCAAACTAAAAATCCCAGAAAATAAAAGCACAACAAATTAAAATATCATCAAAACAAAAAGACATCTTACCAAATGGGAGAAAATATTCATAGAGCATACTTATAACAAAGGACTACTACCCAGGCTATATAAACAGCTCACGGTACTCTAACAATAAAATGAGCGGTCCCATCAAATGGGGAGAACAGATACATCACAGAGAAGATATACAAAGGGCCAATAGGTACAAGAATACCAACTCTTCCTGTGAGAATGGTTTACATCAAAAAGGCATACAACACCACATGCTGGGTGGGTGCCATGTGCTTGCACCTTTCTTGGGGAAATACAGAAAGGTACCCATGTGACAACAATAATCATGGTGGTCTGGGAGGTGGTACATTGGATGAAGCATTGGGCTCTCAACCATGAGGTCCTGGTTCAATCCCTGGCAGCACATGTACCAGAGTGATGTCTGGTTCTTTCTTTCTCCTATCTTTTTCAGGAATAAATAAATAAATAAATAAATAAATTCTAAAACAATTTGTGCCAGGTGGGGTGGTGGCATAGTTGGTTGACTGCACATATTACAATGCGCAAGGACAAGGGTTCAAGCCTCAGGTCCCCACCTGCAGGGGGAAAGCTTTGCGAGTAGTGAAGCAGGGCTGCAGGTGTCTCTCTGTCTCTCTTTATCACCCCCTTCCCTCTTGATTTCTGGCTGTCTCTATCCAATAAATAAAGATAATAAAAAATAAATAAATAAGAATAAAACATTAAAAACCCAATAATCATGAAAAACATTTTTTTTCTCAATAGAGTAGCATGGAAGAGACAGAGAGAGAGAGAGATAAATAATTCTTAGGGGGGAGAAATTGGTCCCGTCTTTATGGTAAACATTATGGAGATTTTACAAAATAAAAAATGAAATGGCTCTATGAGCCAGCCATTCCACACATATTTATATGTCTACTGAGCACAAAAACACAAGTCCCTTAAGCTTTGTGCACAAAGGTATACAAGGATGAGGTTTTGCTCATGGGTAGGTGATGAAAAGATACAAAATAAGGACGTTTATGTTATGGCATAGGAAATTACTCTAATGATACATAGAAAATGGATGGCCCGGCGGCGGTGCACCTGGTTGAGCACATATTACATTTGCAAGAACCTTGGTTTGAACCCCCAGCCCCCACCTGCACCTGGTTGAGCACATATTACATTTGCAAGAACCTTGGTTTGAACCCCCAGCCCCCACCTGCAGGGGGAACACTTTACAAGTGGTGAAGAAGTGCTGCACATCTCTCTCTCTCTCTCTCTCTCCTTTCCCTCTAAATCCCTTACTGTCTCTATCCAATAAATAAAGAAATATAATTAAAATTTAAAATAAAGAAAGAAATGGGAAAATTTGTGGAGCTGGGATTTATAAAAATTAAAGAACTGATGAATTTCCTCTGAGTCACTCTGGAACCCCTCATACAATTCTTGAATATTCAGAAACAAGATCTTACTATGTGACGCAAGCCAATTATCTTCCTTATTAGCTTAACTGCTTTAAAATATCAATAGGTTTGAACTGGACAAAATTTTTAAAAAAAATCCCAGCTTCCTTTCAATTATTAAATTCTAACCTAATTGCTTCTTTCTTAGTGCCAAGGATAATCTCAATGATGCCCAATCTCCAGAGGGGTGTTTTCTGTCAACCCAATAAATCTAATAAATCTATTCACAATTAAGATACTTCTCTGTATTTATTAGGCTTTCACTTTAATTAACAGTTTACTTCTGTGTGTGGGTTTTGTGGAAGTTGAGACTATAAATCTAAACCTCAAATGATGAATCTTTTTTTTAGGCACATATGTTGACCAATATCATTGCTGAGGTAGCTGAAGTAAATAATGTTTACAATTTACATATAGCCCTGGGCAACACAGACTCAGAGAACACCTCTGTATTTTCAGCCACAGAGGCCTCACATTATGGAGATAACTAGAAAAATGGTTGGAGATAAGATGAAGGGAGAGATAAGCTGAAATGCTCAAGCCACATGACACTAAGAGAAAAATGTAGCACAAATTGTCTGGTTATATTCTTCTTTTAACTTTCTCAGCTCACCAAATCAATATGAGGAAGCACGCTCCTTGCCTTGCATTGCTGTGTAATCAGAGCTATTTACTTGCACATTTTTGGGGACAGTAAATGATTCTGACCTTTGCTAAAGCATACTTAGCAGAAAGGAAAACTGTCCCTTTAAAGCTGGCTTCTTGTTGTTATTAGGAACTTAGTACAGCTCCATGCCAGACTCTATTTATCGTGATGTTGAAGTCTGCAGGTGAAATGAACAGCTGCCAAACTAGCCCTTCAAGAATCTGTCTTTGGGAACATAATACCTTTTTGTCCGTGTTGTGCCATTCTATGCTGACTAGTAGTTAAAATATGAGAGGTCTGACTAAATGATCTATTTCAAGGTCCATTTTCTCCTTAGCTAGTAGAGTTCCTTCAGACTCCTCCATCCATCCTTCTGTTCTTTCTCTGGGCACAAGAAGCAAGCCAGTTGGCTGGATCTCAAAGCCTTTCATCTGGCTTTGTTGTTGCTTTTAATAAACGTGTAAACTAAATCCAGTCTCTAATTTGTTTACCTCAAACCAAACTTTCAGTTTCTCTGAAATTATATCTTTATTAACTAGATAACATTCTTTTACATTTGTTTTGATTTTAAAAATTTGCTTGTTCCTTTAACCACTAATCAAGAGGAAGTAATTTTTTTTTTTAAGATAGAGATGGGAGAGGAAGGTGAGGAGAGAGAGAGAGAGATAATGGTATGGAGGCTTCCTTCAAGAGAGAGAGGGAGAGAGAGGGAGAGATAACAATATGGAGGCTTCCTTCAATGTGGTAGGAGCAGGGCTTGAACCTGGGTTGTTCACTTAGCAAAGCAGCACACTATCCTAGTGAGCCATTTCATCAGCCCTAGTTAATTCTCTTTTAATCCCTTCAAATTCTAGTCCCTGATTGGTGACAGAAGCAAATTTATCATTTTTTCACAAATATAGCTCTATTGCTTTCTAGAAGAACATAATATTATCTTAAAAGCTTTTTGAGAAAATATATAATAATTTTAAGATTTTGGTTTGGACATTTAAATGGCTTTATCCTAAGTAACAGTCTGAGTGGAGTAAAAACGAATCAAAAACATATTTCAGATAATAGAGAAAAAGACAATCTTTCACTGAATCTTTTCAAATGCAAAACAACTTACATTTTGTTGGTGCTTGGAAAAACTGAGGACAAGCATAAGTCTTGTGGAAATAGGTGGAAGGAATCTAGCTTGCTGGAAAGACATTGAGTTATCTGTCATCATGAAATAGGATGGCCTGTTAAAATAATATTTTTATCTTTTGTGAAAATGATGGAAAGGATTATAGACACCTACCATCTTGTTAAAAATCTACAGTTGACTGAGAGTTGGGAGAAGATAGAAGAGCTAGTTACAGTGTGATTTTTGTTTGTTTGCTTATTTGTTTAAATATGTTTCCTTTGAAGGAATGCAGAGTTGGATGAAATGAAATAATGTTCAAATTCTATGTACTACACAGATACTAAATGGAATAATTTGTATTTGGGTCCTCATTCAATATTCTCAGGCCCTAAAAGAAAATCATCCATCTATGTTCCTACTCATGACCACAGATTACGAGTGCAGATCTACAGAGATGCAGAGGTCACACAGGCTCCTAAGCTAATTATGAGCCCCAGATCACATCAAATCAATGGGGTTTACAGTCAACAATACTTATACCCCTTTCCCATATTAGGGAACTACTCTCTTCCCTGATACAGCTTTCTGGTCCTTTTCCCAGCCATGACATCATCTCTCCAGACAATAACTTGGATCCACCTGCATATCAGATTTCAGGTTCAGATAAACAAACAAACAAACAAAAAACTAGTATAGCTACAGGCCCTTTGAAATATAACTAAAATATGCCTACTAGCTATCTACAAAATGGAGGACCCCCCAACACTTCATCTGCACTATTCCAGCCTTTAGGTCCATGATTGTTCAACAATTTGTTTGGCTTTGTATGTTAACTCTCTTTTCAACCACCAGGTTCCACATGCTAGCAGGATAAGACCAGACTTCCCTGGACAGACAACCCCACCAATGTGCCTTGGAGCTCCACCTCCCCAGAGCCCTTCCCCACTAGGGAAAGAGAGAGACAGGTCGGGAGTACGGATCAAGCTGTCAATTCCCATGTTCAGCAGGGAAGTAATTACAGAAGCCAGACTTTCCACCTTCTGCATCCCACAATGATCTTGGGTCCATACTCCCAGAAGGGTAAAGAATAGGAAAGTTATCAGTGGAGGGGATGAGATACGGAGGTCTGGTGGTGGGAATTGTGTGAAGCTGTACCCCTTTTATCCTATGGTTTTGTCAATGTTTCCTTTTATAAAGAAAGAAAAATTTTAAAAATCATCCATCTATGTAGTTAGAAATGGGCACTTTTTCTTCTCCATAACTGTCTCTCTTATAACTTGCACAATGTATAGGGGAAGAGTCCTTTGAGAGCATCCATCAACTCTAGCATGATTGGAATTTAATCTCAAGATACTGGTCAATTTCTCACTTATCCAGTGGTCTCAACTAAGATGTCAATATGCACATTGCAAAGGTTCCATTCTCCTTTTCAAATGCTTTTAATACACATCCAAGTTTGACATCCTCGAGGAAACACTCATGAAAGACATGTCTCTGATATCTGATTACTGTAAAAAATGGCAACTAATCCCTAGCACTAAAAAAAACGGTATCATCTGTTTTCCATCTACACCATGCCTCGGCCTCACGTGAGCTTAATGAGCAGCTTGGCGATACGAGAATCCGGCATGAAGCCCAGCCAGTCTATCTTGGCGTTACTCTCGATCGCACCCTGTCATTCCACGAACATCTCATAAAAACTGCAGCAAAGGTGGGTGCGAGGAATAACATCATTGCAAGACTGGCCAGCTCCTCATGGTGCGTGAGCGCTTGCACACTACGATCATCCTCTCTGGCATTATGCTATTCCACTGCAGAATACTGTGCCCCAGGATGGTTCAGTAGCCCCCATGTCCACTTGGTCAATTCCAAATTGTATTCCTCCATGAGGATAATTTCTGGAACCATCTATTCCACCCCGGTTCCATGGCTGCCAGTTCTTAGCAACATCGCCCCGCCAGATATTCGTCGGGATGCGGCATCATCTAAGTTCATTTCCCACGTCTACGCTCGACCGGACCTGCCAATATACGCGGATATCTTCGCCCACCCTGTCCAACGCTTGACGTCTCGTCACCCAATCTGGTCCCCTACGCCTACACTGAACTTCTCTGTTCCAGACTCTTGGAAACAGAGTTGGCAGTCAGCTGAGGTCAAGAACAAACACCTCATCACAGACCCCTGCAAGCGTCAACCCGGCTTTGACCTAGCACGTTATGATTGGGCCCTCCTCAATCGCTATCGAACAGGCCATGGCCAGTGCGCTGCTATGTTCCATCGCTGGGGAGCCAGAGACGACCCGAACTGCCCCTGCGGCTCCAGACAGACTATGACCCACATAGTCAACGACTGCCACCTCTCCAGATTCAAAGGAGGTCTCGAAACTTTACATCAGGCTCAACCTGACGCTGTTGACTGGCTACAGAAGAAGGGCAAACGCTAGAAGAAGAAGAATACAGATCCCTGAGTTCATGGAAAGTTAAGTGTAGGACTGAATTTTTGAATTTCTCAAAGAGCCTGTCAAACAGTTTACCCTATATTACACCTACGGTTCTGGTTCTTCTCTTTACCCACTGACTGTTGAACTTCACACCTCTTTACTGCTGTTTATAGAACTTTATCTCCAGATGCATGCTCAGAATTCTTCTGGTCTGGCAATTTAATTCTTGCTCCTCACTCCCAGATGGGATTTTTGGAGACCTAGGAATGCATGCTCATCTTCCAGAGTTTAATCCATTCCATTACTTCTCCTCCATTGCATTCTGATAAGGACATCAGAATCATAAGCATTTATATATTTTATATTCATTTCTCTTTTTAAATCTATTTTTTCTCTAAAAAAAATTTATAGCAAATATGGCATTTAAGTTTACACAGAACTCTCTAATAAGGTGTTGTGCCCTCAGAACTTGGGAATTCAAACCAACTGACTTTTGAAATCAGTATTTCTACTTCAGGACCTAAACTGCTTAGAGATTTTCAAACCCTTTGAATTATGACCTGAAGCAAGGGAGTAATCAATGTGTTTGACTTTCGAACCTACTCTGATTGCAGTGAAGAAGGTTAGGGTTCTGAGGCAAACAAATCGCCCTCTGGTGATGCCAACAGCAATGCGGATCAGTAGACCTAAGGGGAAGTCATTTGAGTTTGTACTTCAACGTCTCCATATCAAAAAACTATTCACCAGGTCACAAACATGTGAGCAACCTTTGAAGATGATGAGTCATTTTATTTTTTTTTAAAGATGAATATTTTTTTCTTTCTCAGTCAGGGAATAGATAGTATAATAATCTAATCTTTATTGAAAAACCAAGAAGGTATGAAGTGCTATTTAAAATGTAGTGATGTAAATATTACACATATTCAGAAAATAAATATCTTGCTCAAGGTTAGACAGTTAAGAAGTGGTAGAAGTGGAATTCAACTCAACGATTATTGAATTTAATTTCTAAACATTTGCTACAATATTATACAGCCTTCCAGGCCAAAAATAATCCTAAACAGAAAAGATTTTGTTGAAATGGTGAACTATAACTACTACCTTAAAAGGTAAAACTTTACCTTTGAATATATTATACATATGCTGTCAAGTTTCTTCATGCTCACACACTCTGCTTTCCTGCCAGAGTGAATGTCAGGACATGAATCTTTAGGATACTTCTCTCACTTTCTGGCAACATAGACTTGGTAGAAGATTAAAGTTAGTGATCCTAAGTGAACCTAACTAGGAAGGAAATTTGAAAAAAATATGTAATATTTCTTATGTAAAATTTATATTCAAACATATTTTCTGGAGCAAGCCTATGTATAATTCTTTTATAGAATAGTTAATTAATTTGGTGTCATAATATGGGGATACAAGCTTGTACATACAAAATTCTACTATCCCCTAGTCCAATTCTATAATTCATTTTTTAAAGAATTTATTCATGAGAAAGACAGGCAGAGAGAGAAAAAGAACCAGACATCATTCTCGTACATGTGCTGCCAGGGATTGAACTCAGGACCTCATGGTTGAGAATCCAATGCTTTATCCACTGCGCCACCTCCCAGACCACTATAATTCCTTTTATTAGTTCAGTTCAATGAAATACAAAGAGCGAGAGGCAGAGATACCCCAGTATAACTTCACCACCTACGCAGTCTGCCCACAACCAAAGGTATTCCCATGTGGTGTCTAGGCTCAAACCTGGAGCTTCCAACACATGGTTCAGCATGAACTATACTAAATGAGCTATCCTTACGCCCCAGAGAACATCTCTTTTATTTTTATTCTTTTCTTCAAATAATTTTATTGAGGAAATCGTAGTTTGGTTTTTGATTAATGGGTATAATTTCTCATCTTTTTGCAATTGAATTTGCAAAAGAATTCCACTCTCACCTTGGATTATTTTCACAGTTGTGCACTGAATCTTCCATCCCCTCTTCCTGCCTTTCCTCCTGCAGAGTCTTTTTCTTTGCTACAATAGACCAGTTAGTTCAGCCTTAGCCTTGTGTTATTTTTTTTTCTCTCTCTCTCTCTTTCTTTTTTAATATTTATTTATTTATTTATTTATTCCCTTTTGTTGCCCTTGTTGTTTCATTGTTGTAGTTACTATTGTCATTGCTGTCGAATAGGACAGAGAGAAATGGAGAGAGGAGGGGAAGACAGAGAGGGGGAGAGAAAGAGAGACACCTGCAGACCTGCTTCACTGCTTGTGAAGCGACTCCCCTGCAGGTGGAGTCTTTAAGCTGGTCCTTAGCTTTGCGCCACTTGCGCTTAACCCGCTGCACTACCGCCCGACTCCCTCTTTCATTCTTTCTTAAAGAAAAATTATTTTAATAAGAAAACATTTAGATTTTTTTATTGGGACAGTCAGTTTGGGTCTTCCACAATAATTCTTTATATTCATATAATAATTTGTATTTTATGAATATTTGCTACATTATAAGAATCACTGCTCTTTATAACAATATAATAGAGCAGGCTATATCATTATTATTATTTTTTTACTCAGTGTGGCTGTACATTGCACAGAATTTGGGTGAGCACTCACACTGTATCTGCTTTTCATACTCTCAGTCACTGTGTAGGAGACTGTGAAGCCAGGACTCTGCTGCAGTCACAACTCATCTTTTAATGTGACAGCAAAATTCGCTGAAATCAAATTTTAAGATAAGATTTTAAATGCATACTTAGGTGAGAGATCTATTTATCTGGAAAAAAAATTACTGAAATGCTTCATTCTCAAAAGGAATGCTTAAGAATTCCATATACATTTGCAGTTGGGAAGGCTGTCAAAGAGTGATTGGACCAGGTTCCTCACATGACAGGTAGTGGTGTGGAGATTTAGAGTATGTGTTTTTGCCCCAGACTTGTCAATCAGCCCAGCCAAAGCTGGATAAAGAGACCATTCACTTAATCTGTCACCTCTTAATTATGGACTTTGTGGAAAACAATAAGAAAAAGATAACATAAAATTGATAAATTTTACATAGGAAACACTCTCCCTACCTCCTCCCCACGCCTCAACTAATTAAAACATTTCCCTCAACTCTGAGGGAGTGAAGAAAGATTACTAAGGGGAGATTGGTTGTGAGATAAAAACCTACGATCTTGAGAAAATTTTTTAAATGTGCCTTTGTGACAATAAAATTCAGGGCTAGGTGATGGTGCACCTGGTTAAATGCATGTGTTATCATGCACAAGGATCTGGGTTCAAGCTCCCAGTCTTCATTTCTAGGGGGAAAGCTTGATGAGTGGCTTTGCAGGTGTCTTTCTCTCTTTCTTCATCTCCTTTCCTTCTCACTTTCTCTTTTTTCTATCAAATTAAATAAAGTCTAAAGAAACACTAAAAAAATCCTGTATATCAACATTTTTATCAATGAAATGACACGAGAATTAAAATAGGAATCTTTGTTTTTAAGAGCTCAAAATGGAATTTTCAAAGGAAAAAGTGAAATTTTTATGTTATCCTCTTGGTAAGACCTTTTACTGTGTAATTATGGACAGAAAAATCTCATACAAATATTTTTTGGAGGTCACCTAGTAAGAGGCTTAGCAGGTGGAGCACAGGACTTGCATGTACTAAATTTCCAGTGTTTAATCCTTAACATGACATATATCAGACCAATATTCTGATAATTCTCTCTGACTGATGGAATATATAAATCTAAAAAAACCTTAAATTAAATTAAAAAAATAAATGAGAACAAATACCAAATGACCTCATTTATAGGTCAAACCTAGGAAAAAGATAGTAAGGGAAAACACATAAAGTGAAACTTGGACTGAGTGTGGTGTATTACACCAAAGCAAAGAACTCTGGGGAAGGAGGAAAAGAGATGGGGTAAGAGGGCTCTGGGATGCTGGTGTATGATGGGGAAAAATATCTAAGTTGAAAGACATAATGTCTTGCTATCTTATCACGTGGAGATGAGAGGTCATACTTATATGTCAACAAATATGTTGCAAACCATGAACTCCACCCCACTCCACACCAATAAAGTGGAAAATATGGTGGAATTCTGTTTTTTTTTAATTAAAAAAATTATTTTATTTTATTTTATTTATTTTCTCTTTTGTTGCCCTTGTTTTTTATTGTTGTTGTTGTTGATGTCGTCATTGTTGGATAGGACAGAGAGAAATGGAGAGAGGAGGGGAAGACAGAGAGGGGGAGAGAAAGACACCTGCAGACTTGCTTTGCCGCCTTTGAAGCAACTCCCCTGCAGGTGGGGAGCCAGGGGCTCGAACCAGGACCCTTATGCTGGTCCTTGTGCTTTGCGCCACGTGCGCTTAACCTGCTGTGCTACCGCCCGACTCCGGGAATTCTGTGTTGTTGTTGTTTTTTTTTTTAACTTGCTCACTTCAAATCATTGTGCTCCTTGAAAAAATAATAGATTCTTAAATTATTTTATTTAGCAACACTTAGTATGATATAGTATAGATAAAAATATATTGAATCATAAAAACATACTTACTGGTCAACTAAAGAATTACCATTTGCCGGGAGTCTGGCGGTAGTGCAGCGGGTTAAGTGCACATGGCGCAAAGCGCAAGGACCAGTGTAAGGATACCTGTTCGAGCCCCCAGCTCCTCACCTGTAGGGGAGTCCCTTCACAGGTGGTGAAGCAGGTCCACAGGTGTCTGTCTTTCTCTCCCCCTCTCTGTCTTCCCCTCCTCTCTCCATTCCTCTCTGTCCTGTCCAACAACAACAACATCAATAAGAACAACAATAATAACTACAACAATAAGACAACAAGGGCAACAGAAGGGAAAATAAATAAGTAAGTGACATCAGTAACTACAACAATAAAACAACAAGGGTAACAAAAGGGAATAAATAAATATTAATAAAAAAGAATTGCCATTTGCCATTTTGGGGTTTGGAAAGTGGCTCACTGGGTTAAGCACACATAGTATTGAGCCCCAACGATAACCCTGTAGGCAAAAAAAAAAAAAAAAAAAACAGAAAGAAAGAAAGAAAGAACAGCTATTTATCGGAGTCATGGGAATTTCTGTGAAGTTCATGATCCTTTCACTTTCTTCTAATATCAGTTGTGGAGATGGCCTTCAGTAATAGAAAAGTTTCACTATGTGTCTGCATACAGCTTGAGAGCTTGAGGACAAAATAAATGCTAGACGTCTCATTTAACAGCTTCTGCATGGGGTGAAAGTATTCACACTTATTAAGTGTGATGCTCACTGCATTTCACTATCAGATGATTAAAAGCCTGGAAGATGAGGTCAGTACAGATGAGTCCAAAGTTGTTGACTGCTCAGACTCATAAAATGATGTCCATTTAATAATTAGGAAATTTCTATAAAGTTTCAGACATTTTGAAAAGTAAAAATATCTATTCATTAAAAACATTAGGAACCCAAGTTGATTAGGGAAAATTCTAAATACAAAATGGTCTCCTGTCCTATCATTTTATGTTAAAGCCCTGTAATCATTGAAATGCTTAAAATGCGAGTTGTAAAATGCAAGTCTAAAAGAGAATTCATTGTGCCAGAATTGACAGAGGGCAGCAGAAAACTTACAAGCTGTCCTCTAGTCGATTCAAAAAAGTAATTAATCGCAGCTGCTGTTTTGCAGCAAGCTGGGGAAATGCCACCAAATACAGGAAACTCCAAAAAGAATGAATGACAAGGCCTTCCTGTAATTTTCCCAGCCTAAACAGAAATGAGATGAATGCACTATGACTGCTGTAGGTAATGAGACTTCGTAAGATTATTATAAATAGGGTGGCGTGATTAGTGTTCTACAGTTCAGTAAGCATTTTGTGTTGTTTTATGAATTTGGAGTAGGAGCCAATAGCTTGACAAAATATTCACTTTTCCTAAACCAAGCAAATATCTTGGCTTTAGACGCTGCTTCCAAATACAATGACTGTCAATTACTTGTGAAGATGAATTTAGAAAAGAATCAAAGTGTTTTCTACATGGAGAAGAATTAACAGTGAGTGAGTGACAACTCTGTGTCGGCAATGGGTTAGTATATACGGTATGCATTATTTTATTTAATAAGTTGAAGAGGACTAGTAGTATTCTATTTCATAATTGAAAAACTGAGGTCTAAAGGGGCAGATGTGACCAATATTCACAGATAATGATATTCAAACCTAGGTATGCTAATTCTAAATCATTGATTCACTGAATGAACTCGCCACAGTTTCTGCAATGTATGGGATGTTACACTGTGGATCCCACCCCCCTTGAGCTTTTCATTGGAATAATATTTGCTATGTGCATTAGTGAAAAATGTCTCCAAAAGCGCAAATGCAGTCACAATAAAGAGATTGGGGAGTCACAAAATAGGAAGAAAAAATGTTGATACTCTTAATAGATGGAAGTTTAGCACCATCCATTACTCTATACATGCATTTGAAAAGGTAAACTAATAAATATTCAAGAGTTTGGGAGTCCCGCAGTAGCGCCGCAGGTAAAGCGCACGTGGTGCAAAGTGCAATGACCAGCGGAAGGATCCCCACCTGGGGGGGGGGGGGGGTTAGGGGGTGGATGTTCGCTTCACAAGTGTTGAAGCAGGTCTGCAGGTGTCTGTCTTTCTCTCCCCCTCTCTGTCTTCCCCTCCTCTCTCCATTCCTCTCTGTCCTGTCCAACAACAACGACATCAATAAGAACAACAATAATAACTACAACAATAAAACAACAAGGGCAACAAAAGGGAAAATAAATGAATAAATATTAAAAAAGATTCAAGGGTTTTCATTTATTTTTGGTAGGGACTTAAAAATAGGAGGGTTACAAGGCATATGACTATCTCTGATTATAAAATGAAAGGAAGGCATCATCAGCTTAAAAGAATGCCAGTGAAAAGGAAGGAACACATATACCTTTTTTTCATGTAGAAATAAAATGATGCTTTAACTCTCATATGCATCATGGCTAAGAACATTTCTAAAACTTTGGTGCAAACTAGGATCTGTGTAATTAGCAGTTGGTGAAATAAAATGTAGACTAAGATAGGAGGCCAGGTTTCTGAAGAAGGCTCTCCTTGGATGAACTGGAATATAGTTTAAATTAATGTAATAAAAAGAGCGAACACACAATGACTTAATCAATATAGGAATGTGTTTTTCTTTTCAAATTTTTTTCTCCCTATTTTCTTCAACCATTACTGGAACTTCATATTTTAATCTGATTTAAATAAGTTATAGTAATATGCTATGTGTAAATCTCTTTTGGAGCTCAGGAATTTGTGTATGTATATAAAATAAAAAATAAAAATGCATATCAACTATAAAATATATAATTAATAAACTATTCCAAGTGTGGACATGATATGAAAATATTTAAATTTTTTGTTAAACCTGTACTATACTAAAAGGTAAGATTATGTGTAACATATCAAACTACCTCAGTTATAAGTGTATCTTAAGAAATAAGGACACGGGTCAGGCGGTAGCGCAGTGGGTTAATCGCGCATGGCTTGAAGCGTAAGGACTGGCCTAAGGTTCCTGGTTCTAGCCCCCGGCTCCCCACCTGCAGGGCAGTCACTTCACAGGTGGTGAAGCAGGTCTGCAGGTGTCTATCTTTCTCTCCTCCTCTCTGTCTTCCCCTTATCTCTCAGTTTCTCTCTGTCCTATCCAACAACGAAGGACATCAACAACAACAATAATGACCACAACAAGGCTACAACAAGGGCAACATAAGGGAGGGAAAAGGCCTCTAGGAGCAGTGGATTCATGGTGCAAGCACTGAGCCCCAGCAATAACCATGGAGGTAATAAGAAGAAGAAGAAGAAGAAGAAGAAAGAAAGAAAGAAGGACAGAAAAGGAAAGCACAAAGTGACACTTGGACTTGGTGCTATATTGCACCAAATTAAAGGATTCTGAGGAAGAAAGGGAGGAGAGGGGTACAGAGACATGGAGGGCTTGGTGCAAGGTGATGGAGAAGAGCCCAAGTTGGCGGGGGGCAGGGAGTGAAAGTGTTCTGTAGAATCATCTCATACCACCATGTACAAAGGTCAACTCTACTTGGACCAAAGATTTAGAAGCTAGGTAAAAATCCATAGAACAAGCCATAGGCAGAAACTCCATGATGCTTGTGTTGGAAACATTTCTGGAGACTTGAGTCTAATAGCAAGGAAAACAAAAGCAAACTTAAACCAGTGGTACTACATCAAACTGAAGAACTTTTGCACATCAAAAGGAACCATGACTAAAACAAAAAGACATCCTACCAAGTAGGATATTTCTAGGTATTTTTATACTATACACTTGCCAAAGGGCTAATAACAGGATACCTATAAATACCTCACAAAACTCAGCCACAAAGAAATAAACCCATTAAAATGGAGAGAGGACATAAACAGATTCTTTACCAAAGAAGATAGCCAGGTGACCAACAGACATGTGAAAAAAAATACTCAAAAGTCATTGGTTATCAGAGAAAATCAAAGGAAGATAGCAATGATATACCATCTCACACCTGTGAAAAATGTTATACATTAAAGAAGATAGAAACAAGTGTTAGCAAGGATATTGGGGAAAAAGACCTTCTAAACTGTTGATGACACTTGTTCGGTTTAGTGCCTATGGAAAACAATCTGGAGACTCCTCAGAGCATTAGAAATAGACTTGTAGGGCCTGGAGGTGGTGCACTTGGTTAAGTGCGTGAGGGCCCAGGTTCAAGCCACTAGTCCCCACCTGCAAGGGGAAAGTGGTGAGGCATGAGGCAAAACTGCATCTCTTCTCTTCTCTTCTCTCTCTCTCTCTCTCCCCCCACCTCCCTCTTAATTTCTCTCTCTTCCTATCTAATAATAAACTAATAATAAATGAATAAATAAATAAAGTGCACTTATCATATAAGCTGGTAATTCCTGTGTTAGGAATTTATTCAAAAGAATACAAAACATCTATCTGAAGAGATCTATGTACATCTATGTTCCTAGCAGCACTGTTTGCAATAGCCCAAATTTGGAAACAGTGTAAATGTCCAGCAATAGATGAGTGGTTATGAAAGTTGTGGTATATGTTCACAATGAAATATTTCTCCACTGTAAGCAACTATACAATCCTCCTTTCTTGCTATATCCTGGATGGAATTTGAAGATCTTATGTTAATTGGGATAATTAAGAAGAAGGATAATGAACCAAAAGGTGGAAGATAGAAGTCAAACCAAGGAAAAGTACAGGGTAAACCTTAGACTAGCTGTGGTCGATTATAGAAAAGCAAAAGATACTAAAGGGAGTACATGGGTGGGGCTCAGAGGGCATTGGGGATACGGCATAAGAAGATGGTGGAAGAAGACTTCAGCTGGTGTCCAGTATGTTGTACAGACACCTGTCACCTATCATGGGGAGATAGGAAAATGTGGTTCAGTGACAAGAGTCTTGGAAATCACTATCTCCCCAATAAAATTATATAAAGAGATAGCAACTATAATTGATTTATATTACATGAAAGTATCTTATATACATATTTATCTTGTATAGCAAAGAGAAAAAAATCAGATGTGTTTGCGCTCAAATTTCCCATGCATATGCAGAGTTCTACCTGCTATCCCACCCATCTGAAGAAATTCGATGCTGCCAATTTGGAACAGTCCCACTATTCCACCCCACATCTGCAAATTCTACCTCTTGCCTTAAATCTTTATGTTCAAAACCTGCTCCCTTCCCAAGTTAGCCTTTGAAGTGTGAATGGCATTGCCCCCTGTTTATTTTTACAAACACCTAGAAATAATATGAGAAAGAAAGAAAGAATAAGAGAAAGAAAGAAAAGAGAGAGAGAGAAAGAAACAAAGGAATAAAGGAGGAAAGGAAAGAAGAAAGGAAGAAAGGAAGGAAGGAAGGAAGGAAGGAAGGAAGGAAGGAAGGAAGGAAGGAAGGAAGAAAGAAAGAAATGGGGTGGGGCGGTGGCACACTGGGTTAAGTGCACAGAGCGCAAAGAGCAAGGACTCGAGCAAGGAGAAGGGTTCCAGCCCCTGCCTCTTCACCTCCAGGGAAGTCGCTTCATAAGCAATGAAGTAGATTGGTAAGCGTCTATCTTTCGCTCTCCCTCTCTGTCTTCTCTGTCCTATCCAACAACAACAGCAGCAGCATCAACAACAATGGAAAAAAAAAAAAAAAGATGGCTGCCAGGAGCTGTGGATTCTTAGTGCAGGCATCCTCGAGGAAACACTCACGAAAGACATGTCTCTGATATCTGATTACTGTAAAAAATGGCGACTAATCCCTAGCACTGCAAAAACGGTATCATCTGTTTTCCATCTACACCATGCCTCGGCCTCGCGTGAGCTTAATGTGCAGCTTGGCGATACGAGAATCCGGTATGAAGCCCAGCCAGTCTATCTTGGCATTACTTTCGATCGCACCCTGTCATTTCATGAACATCTCATAAAAACTGCAGCAAAGGTGGGTGCGAGGAATAACATCATTGAAGGCTGGCCAGCTCCTCATGGGGCGCGAGTGCTTCCACACTATGATCATCATCTCTGGCATTATGCTATTCCACTGCAGAATACTGTGCCCAGTATGGTTCCGTAGCCCCCCTGTCCACTTGGTCGATTCCAAATTATATTCCTCCATGAGGATCATTTCTGGAACCATCCGTTCCACCCCGGTTCCATGGCTGCCAGTTCTTAGCAACATCGCCCCACCAGATATTCGTCGGGATGCGGCATCATCTAAGTTCATTTCCCACCTCTTCGCTCGACCGGACCTGCCAATATACGCGGATATCTTCGCCCACCTGTCCAACGCTTGACGTCTCGTCACCCAATCTGGTCCCCTACGCCTACACTGAACTTCTCTGTTCCAGACTCTTGGAAACAGAGTTGGCAGTCAGCTGAGGTAAAGAACAAACACCTCATCACAGACCCCTGCAAGCGTCAACCTGGCTTTGACCTAGCACGTTATGATCGGGCCCTCCTCAATCGCTATCGAACAGGCCATGGCCAGTGCGCCGCTATGTTCCATCGCTGGGGAGCCAGAGACGACCCGAACTGCCCCTGCGGTTACAGACAGACTATGACCCACATAGTCAATGACTGCCACCTCTCCAGATTCAAAGGAGGTCTCGAAACTTTACATCAGGCTCAACCTGACGCTGTTGACTGGCTACGGAAGAAGGGCAAACGCTAGAAGAAGAAGAAGTGCAGGCATCAAGCCTCAGGTATAACCCTGGAGGCAAAAAAAAAAAAAAAAGAGGAAAAAGAAAAAAGAAAAAGAAAAGACACAAAGAAATAAAAAATATCTCCACAAATTCTGAAGCTTATAATCATAGTAGCAAGTTAAAACTCCTAACCAAGAAGTTTCACCAGATGCATATTAAGAATGGAAGCATCCGTTCCATTTCACTGAATTTATACCTGCATGTGATGAACAAAACAAATCTTAGCCTAGGTGTTAGTGTGGCTAACTTTATGACCCGACACATCAAAAATCTGTAAAATGCTTGAAAGAAAGAATGAGACTACGACAGGCTCCCAGTTGTTCCCAGGAAACAAATACCTGCCATAGTTTGGACTTTTGACGCCAAATTATCTTTACTTAGCACATGGCTCCATCTCCGTTATGGCTCCTTTCCTACTATCTGATCAATCCTGAGATGGCTTTCCAAGCCTATTCACCTTTATTGCTCTAAGAAGTGTGTGCTGAAGTTCACAGGCATTCCTATATCCTCTGACATTTATGTTTCCTCACTGTGTCCCTTTCCCACATCTCCTGAAATAGGACATGTTCCGGGATATGAAATGTGCTGTCTGACAATGTAATCAATAGAGCAGAAACCTGCCTCCAGATGCCCTGGGACCTATGTCTCATATTCATAAAAGGAGTTATTACTTTGGATGCTTCTAGGTTGTGGAATCGCTCCACTTTTATTAATTGCATTTCTCAACTGCACTGGATAAAAAAAAAAAAAAGAGCTGCTGCTTTATGAGTTTTCTCATTTCCCCAATCCTGCAATGTTTTGGCCTTTGAAGGGGAAAAAAGAAAAACAAAGTAATTTACAAAAGCAACAGTTGTTTGTCTCATACAATTAAATTCTGAGAACCGACTCTGGAGGTGATGTTCTGAGGGGAAGCAGGGTATATTGGCTATAAATGTCTTCGCCATTTGTTAAAATTGGAGTTCGATTTGGAGATGAAATCAGATAAAAAAAGTAAACAGAGAGCTAGGCTGGGCAGTCATGTTATTGTCTGACAACTCTCACTGACTACTGGTAAAGCTTTGAGCTAGATATGCCATATGTTTCTGTCTTAGCTTCTGCATGTACAAAAGTCAGGAACTTTTGTCTAATCTCATATTAAATGGAAGAGTTTTATTCATAAACCTATGCACAGAGTAAGGTAGTTAATATAAAAAAATCTTTAAAGTATGGTCAGGGCATGCAATCTGTACAACTAGAGAGTGTCCTTTGTATGTTTTAATGGTCAGTTGTCACTACATTTAAATATGTAGTAACATTGAACAAAGGGACGTACATTTTCTGTTTGCACTAGAACCCCCAGATTATTTAGGCCAGTTTGACTATTATGCATAAAGATGTAACTAAGAAAATTATTTACAGATAATAGATTTCCTTATAACAAATTAATTGTTTTTCAATGATAGAAGTTTATAATTCATCCAATGTTTTCAAAAATTTGCTCTTAGTTCTTACTCCATAATATATTCAGTATAACTTGTTTATTCCAGACAGGAATAGTTGTTTAACTTGATTTTATAAGAGATTCACATCATTATCTTACTGGGAAAGTAGGGAATCCTGTGAGAAAAATTAACTTGCAAATTTGGTGGATTTTTTTTCCTCCTACTTTTCCTTCCAACCTTCTTGATATATGACTGACAAAAGCTGGAAATATTTGGGTCATATCATATGATTTTTAAAGGTGTTCAGTGCGATGATTTAATATACATATGCACTGAGAAATACTCATACTCAGCTTAGCTAACACAGGCACCACCTCCCAGAGGTAAGTGTATGGTGAAAACACTTCAGATAGGTTTTACAAATTTCATATATACAATATACGCAACACTGCATTAATTCCCCCACTAGATTCCTAGAACTTTTTAATCTTATAACTGAAAGCTTATGTCTTTTGATCAATATGTGATTTTCTTTTTCTTTTTTTAATTTTTAAAAATATTTATTTTATTTATTCCCTTTTGTTGCCCTTGTTGTTTTATTGTTGTAGTTATTATTGTTGTTGTCATTGTTGGATAGGACAGAGAGAAATGGAGAGAGGAGGGGAAGACAGAGAGGAGGAGAGAAAGATAGACACCTGCAGACCTGCTTCACCGCCTGTGAAGCGACTCCCCTGCAGTTGGGGAGCCGGGGTTCGAACCGGGATCCTTATGCCGGTCCTTGTGCTTTGCGCCACCTGCGCTTAACCCGCTGCACTACAGCCCGACTCCCGTATATGTGATTTTCTAACCCCTGGTAAACTACAATTTTATTCTCTGGTTTCATGGTTCTCACCGGTGCACGTAGAATGTTTTCCTTTCATATGACTGAAAGAATACACACCCCATTTCTCTTATCCATGCATCCCGATAGACACACACACACACACACACACACACACACACATATTACCTAAGAAAAGATATATATATATATCTTTTTTATTGGATAGCGACGGAGAGAAATTGAGAGGGGAGAGGGAGATAGAGAGGGAAAGAGACAGACACTTGCAGCCCTACTTCACCACTCATGAAGCTTTCCCCCTGCAGATGGGGACCAGGGGCTTGAACCTGGGTCCTTGTGCGCTGTAATGTGTGCGCTTAACCAGTGTGCCACCACCTGGCCCCAGTAGTATATATATCTTAATAACTGTGACTAGTGTTACAATTAACCCTGGCATGCAAATACAATAATGCTACTCCCCACCACCACCACCACCACCACCATCTATGGTTTTGATTTCCAGCATTTCAGTTATTTATGGTCAAGCACAGTGCAAAAATCATTACCTACATCAAGATTGTGAGAGACCTCATTCACATAACTTCCATCACTATATATGTTGCCATTGTTCTATTCTGTTACATTTTTATTATTGTCAGCTTATCCGTGTGCTTCATGTGTAAATCGAACATTTTTATGAGTGTGTTTGTACAAGAAAACTGCAGTGCACATATGGTTCAGGACCCTCTGTGGTGTGAAGCATCCACTATGGATCTTGAGACATAGCCTCCCTGAATAAGAGGATTGGTTGTATCTCTTCAAGATGCAGATTTCATTTTCTTTGGATTTATATCCAGCTGTAGAGTTACTCGATAAGATTATAATTCTATTTTTTAAAGTTTTGTTTTTGTTTTTGTTTTTGTTTTTCAAGAGCTTTATACTATTTTCCATACTTGGCTGTATCAACAGACAATGTTTCTTTTTCTCCACAGCCTTGCCAACACTTGTCTCTAGCCTTATTAGACAAAAATTTATACTAACACTGTGAAGTGATATCTCTTTGTGGTTTTGTTTGTTTGTAAACTTTTGCAAAATAGTCCTTGGGCCAACACTAATTTTTTGGGGGGGCGGGAAGGTGTCTTTGTACTTCTGAAAATGCTGTAATTTATTGGCAGAAACTGCCTTCTATCTCCTTAATCACTAGATGGCAGAAAGCTGAACAGAATCCTAGACAGATGTCAGTTCAGCAACACCTAGTAGCCTTTGTCATGCTTGTCATAAATCTGAAAAAAAATAATGAATCAATAATTTTTAAGCTAATCTACTGAAATAAATAAATAGCTAATGTGTATGATAGTACCCTTGCATTGCATCCCTTTGTTTGTTGATTTTCTGCCTCCAGGGTTACTGCTGGAGCTCAGTGCCTGCACTATGAATCCACTGCTCCTGGAGGCCTTTTACTTATTTATTTTTTTCATTTTTTTAATGGATAGGACAGAGAAAATTGAGACAGGAGTGGGAGAGGGAGAGGGAGAGAGACAGAAACACTTGCAGACCTGCTCCACCACTTGTGAAGTGGTCCCTCTGCAGGTGGGGAGCCGAGAGGCTCTAAGTGAGATCCTTGTGTGGGTCCTTGTGCCTTGTACTGTGTGCACTTAACTTGGTGAGCCACCACTCAACCCCCTTACTTTCCCTTTTTAAACTCCTATCATAGAGAATTAATTATTCAGAAAGTCTTCTTTTTATTTTTTGCTGCTTACTCTCCCTTTGGATGGAAGGGAGGGGATGTGGTTGTTATATGCTCAGACACATACAATCTACACATGGACCATTAACAGACAGCCTCTCATATGCTTAGTTTGGAGTCCTCAATTCATCATCTATTTCACTGGTTGATGCTAATACTTGGGATTTTAAAAAATATTCCATTTTGTTGCCCTTGTTATTGATGTCATCACTGTTAGGACAAAGAGAAATGGAGAGAGGAGGGGTAGACAGAGAGGGAGAGAAAAAGACAGACACCTGCAGACCTGCTTCACTGCCTGTGAAGCAACTCCCCTGCAGGTGGGGAGCCGGGGCCTTGAACTGGCATCCTTATGCTGGTCTTTGCGCATCATGCCACGTGCACTTAACCCACTGGGCTACCTACCGCCCGACTTCCAATACTTAGGATTTAATTTTTTTTAATATTTATTTATTTATTTTCCCTTTTGTTGCCCTTTTTGTTGTTGTTGTTGTAGTTGTTGTTCTTACTGATATCGTTGTTGGATAGAACAGAGAAAAATGGAGAGAGAAGGGGAAGACAGAGAGGGCAAGAGAAAGATAGACACCTGCAGACCTGCTTTACTGCTTGTGAAGCGACTCCTCTGCAAGTGGGGAGCCGGGGGCTCGAACCAGGATTCTTACGCAGGTCCTTGCGCTTAGCGCTACATGCGCTCAACCCGCTGAGCTACCGCCAGACTCCCAATACTTACTAGGATTTTAAGCTGGCATAGGGAAGAAGGTCCCAATTCATATTATATCAATGTTGTCATAACATTTCTTTTGCTGCATACATAGCTCAATCTTTGCCTCAGAGAGCTTATCATTCATGTTTGAAATACAAGTATTGTGAACAGATAATTAGAAATATTTTTTTAGTCCTATGAAAGTAAAAAGCATAATGAAGTCATCTAATTTGGATTGGGAGATTAAGGAAAAAAGAAAAAACTACATTTAAGCTGTTATCTGAATAACATTAGTAAGAATTTTAAACCTGCCATTTGACCTTAAAGGTATCTTGAAGCAAAGGGCCTGTAGTAGAGAATAGAAAAGTAAAGAGAAAATGAAGGAAACTATTTTATGGTTAGATATAAGAAAAAAGGCCTAACCTTTAAAGCATATATATATATATATATATATATATATATATATATATATATATTTACTAGCATACACACACACACACACACACACACACACACACACACACACATATTAGACAGGCCTAACCTTTAAACTAAATATATATATTAGACAGTAGTAAATGAAAAATACTTTAGTTTGGGATAGGTGGTAAAGCAGGTCGGCAGTCATCTATTTTCCTCTCTGTCTCTCTATCTCCCCTCCCCCAATCAATTTCTTTCTATCCTATCAAGCATAATAGAAAGGAAAAAAAGAAAAAAAAAAACGGAAAAGCAAAAAAGGCTACTGGGAGTGGTGAATTTATAGTGCAGGTACCGAACGCCAGTGGTAACTCTGGTGGCAATAAAAACTAAACAAACAAAGTACCTAGTGAAGTTAGGCACTGAACCCTAGCAGTAATCTTGGTGATAAAATAAACCAATGTACAAAATAAACAACTGTCTGTTTTGTTGATCTGTTAATTAAACAAAAGATGCAGAGACCATGCTCAGTGCCAGGGACTGAATCGAGGACCTCAGGTTTGCAAAGCATGTGTTCTTCTAGCTAAGCTGCATCTCCTGTTGCATACTCTTAAAAAAAAAAACAAGTTTTCAAAGGTAACCCAATTACCAAATAATGTGATGATAACATTAACTATTCATTGTCTTTTTGAACCCTAAGACAGCAGGAACCTCACATCTCCACTATAGAGCCTGTATTTCCCCCAGTCCTGGAACCTTAGTATAGGGCCGCATGCCTCTTTCCCGCATGCCTCTCCCAATCCATATCAAATAATACTGCATCAACCGACTGCAACCTAATCAATGCAACGATTGCCACCTCAACATGCTTCAGCTCAGACTGTGTCCAGAGACTTCAGGTGTGGAATGACAACCCTTCAGCTTCATTACTCGGGTGAGACCTTTCCTTTCATAGCATTCTCTAATTCCATCCCAGGTGGTTCACTTTCTAACAAAGTTCCAAAACCTAGATATACACCAGGTTCTGTGAGAGAGAGCATATGTTCACACGTATCCATAGACAAGTGCAAAATATATACCTGAAAGCAGAAGTACACTAGAGTCTGCAGTGAGTACCTCCCTAACACTTCCTCTCCACTATTCCAACCTTTGGGTCCATGATTGCTCAACAATTTGTTTGGCTTTGTATGTTAACTCTCTTTTTAGCCACCAGGTTCCAGATGCCATCAGGATGCTGGCCAGGCTTCCCTGGACTGAAGACCCCACCAATGTGCCCTGGAGCTCTGCTTCCCCAGAGACCCACCCTACTAGGGAAAGAGAGAGGCAGACTGGGAGTATGGACCGACCAATCAATGCCCATGTTCAGCTGGGAAGCAATTACAGAAGCCAGACCTTCCATCTTCTGCAACCGAAGACCCTGGGTCCATGCTCCCAGAGGGACAGAGAATGGGAAAGCTATCAGGGGAGGGGATGGGATATGGAGATTTGGTGGTGGGAATTGTGTGGAGTTGTACCCCTTCTACCCTATGGTTTTGTTAATTTATCCTTTCTTAAATAAAAAATAAATTAAAAAAGAACAAAGAGAAACATTATTTGGGGGGGGCCAGGTGGTGGCGCACCTGGTTGAGCGCACATGTTACAGTGCACAAGGACCCAGGTTCGACCCCCTGATCCCCACCTGCAGGGGGAAAGCTTCACAAGTGGTGAAGCTGTGCTGCAGGTGTCTCTCTGTCTCTCTCCCTCTTTATCACCCCCTCCCCTCTCAATTTCTGATTATCTCTATCCAACAAATAAAGATTTTAAAAAAATTTTAATAAAAAAAAACATTATTTGGGGATGGGGGATTAAAGCAGTTCCTAGTGTTGGTTTATGGTGGTGCCAGGGATTCAACTAGGGACCCAAGAGACTTAGACATGAAAGCACTTTGCATACTCATTATGTTATCTCCCCATCCCTTCACATTTTTTTTTCCTCCTGGTGCCTCTCCTCTCTCCAATAAAGAATAAAATAATTGGCCTGGGAAGGCCACTCAGCAGCAGCATCACCTATGCATGAGGTCCTGGGTTCAGTTCCCAGTAGCTATCACCTTAAAAAGTATTAATAGGAGGCTGGGGTGGTGGCATACACTTAAGGTTAAGTGTGCACATTACCATGTGGGAGGACCTGGGTGTTGAGCCCTGGATCCCAATCTCTAGAGGATCTGCTTCAGGAGTGGTAAAGCAGGTCTGCAAGTGCCTATCTTTCTCCCCTCCCCCCTTTTATTTTCCCTGAGCACTTCTCAGCTCTGGTTTATGGTGGTGTGGGGAATTGAACCTGGGACTTTAGAGCCTCAGGCTTGAGAGACTTTTTTTTTTTTTAGTACTTTTTTTTTTATTGGGGAATTAATGTTTTACATTCAACAGTAAGTACAATGGTTTGTACATTCATAACATTCCCCAGATTCCTATATAATAATACAACCCCCACTAGGTCCTCTGTCATCCTTCTTGGACCTGTATTCTCCCCACCCACCCACCCCAGAGTCTTTTACTTTGGTGAGATATTCCAATTCCATTTCAGGTTCTACTTCTGTTTTCTTTTCTGATCTTGTTTTTCAACTTCTGCCTGAGAGTGAGATCATCCCATATTCATCCTTCTGTTTCTGATTTATTTCACCTAACATGATTTTTTCAAGGTCCATCCAATATTGGCTGAAAACGGCGAAGTCACCATTTTTAGCAGCTGAGTAGCATTCCATGTGTATATAGACGACAACTTGCTCAGCCACTCATCTGTTGTTGGACACCTGGGTTGCGTCCAGGTTTTGGCTATTACAAATTGTGCTGCCAAGAACATATGTGTACACAGATCTTTTTGGATGGATATGTTGGGTTCCTTAGGATATATCCCCAGGAGAGGAATTGCAGGATAATAGGGTAGTGCCATTTCTAGCCTTCTGAGAGTTCTCCAGACTATTCTACACAGAGGTTGGACCAACTGACATTCCCACCAGCAGTGTAGGAGGGTTCCTTTGACCCCACACCCTCTCCAGCATTTGCTGCTGTTACCTTTTCTGATGTATGACATTCTCACAGGAGTGAAGTGGTATCTCATTGTTGTCTTGATTTGCATTTCTCTGACAATCAGAGACTTGGAGCATTTTTTCATGTGTTTCTCGGCCTTTTGGATCTCTTCTGTGGTGAATATTATGTCCATGTCCTCATTCCATTTTTGGATGGGGTTATTTGTTGTCTTGTTGTTGAGTTTGGCAAGCTCTTTATATATGTTGGTTATTAAACTCTTGTCTGATGTATGGCATGCAAAGATCTTCTCCCATTCTGCTCTTGGTTTGGGTAGTGGTTTCTTTTGCTGTGAAGAAGCTTTTTAATTTGATGTCACTCTCACACCACAAGGTATATATATAGACAGTATCACTTCCATTCTCTTCCTTTACATTTGAGTATATTAAAATAACCTAGTTCTAAACAAAACACAGTGCATTCATGAATGCGATTTTAACTGTCGAGAAGCTGAATATACCAAGAAGAAGCTATTTATTTCACTGATGACAGAAAGTTAATATAAACCAGCAGCATGCATTATGTGAGAAGCCATTAAAATGAGATCAATTAAAGCCAGTGCCTGGAAGAAATAATACATTCAAATGAAAATATTCTTAATAAAAACATTACAGAAGAAGCTCAATATAATTAGTTTCAAAAATATTTTGAACATTGATTTTTTTTTTAATTAAGGCATTTATTTACCATGGGGAGAAAAGAATAATTGGTAGTTGGTTCCTCAGGCAGCATAGAATGCATTGTCAAGGAGACTCTTAAAAATCTAATGAAGCGATGGGAGTTAGCCTCCCTTACATTCAAGTGATTTGAGGAATCACGTTTCATGCATTTGCTCCAAAAACAGTCAGTAGAAAGTGGCATTATTTTGATTCTAGGGCATCTTGTGATCATTTATGAATGAATACTCTATGGCCTCAGACATTTTGCCCAGTTTCAGTCAGAAAGGTTAAGCTGGTCGTAGTCGAGCTCAAGAGAAGGGATATGGGTCATTTTCTGAACTAAGAAAAAATTTTGTTTCCAGATGATTTAGTGATATTTTCCTTTTCTTATGTGAACAGTTTACTTAGCAGCAATGAAGGGAAGGAGTGAAAGATAAACAAACCCATTTTTGCTTGTCTATTTTTTTCTTTCATTTTTATGCTATTTCTTTTCTCTCTGGATTTTTTTTTCTAATAAAATCACATTAAAATGGAGATATATTCAAGGAGTGCAAGTGTGTGAGAGATCCATCAGCATCCCCTGGGTAGAAAACAAACATAAACATTTCCCGGTGTGTGTGTGATATACTAGAGTATTTGTGAGAACACTGATGAGGGAATAGTTAGCCCCATGTTTGGTCAGTGGAGCATTGGTATCTCAATACCAACAGGGTTCCCAATTTGTGGACAGACACTCTGTGGACCTTATTTCTCTGCTTTGATAGGGATTTTTAGGACTGCTACATAACACAAATTTCCAAGTCTTGGTTAGATAGTTAAAATGTTGTCTTTTCCCTCCTATGTCTATACTTCCTCAGCAATAATGTTTTCTGAGAGCTAAAATTCCTGCTTTGTTCTTTTAAATAATTACATTTCTTTTACCTGTGGCTGAAGTTTGACCTATTTCATCTTTTTCAACTCTAATTTTCATTATGTATTTATATAGGTCACTTACACTACTTTAAAGCTTTCTCAAATTAAACAACTTAGGGGGCCAGGCAGTGAAACACCTGGTAGAACATGAATCATATTATGTGCAATGACCCAAGTTCAAGCCCCTAGTCCCTACCTACAGGGGCAAAGCTTCATGTGTGATTAAGCAGTGCTATAGTTATCTCTGGTATCGCTCTTTCTCCCTTTTCCTTTCAATTTATCTTTGTCTTTATCAAATAAATAAATAAGTAAATAAATATCATAAAAAAGTAACAACTTAAAAATGTCCACAAATTCTTTATTACTTTTTTTTTTCCACTAGGGTTATTATATATAATCTGACAGGACAGCAAGAAATAGAGAGGAGAGGGAAGGAAAGGGGGAGAGAGAGAGAGAGAGATACCTGTAGACCTGCTTCACCATGGGATCATGAAATGTTCTTCCCTGCTGGTGGGGACTGGGGGCTCAAACCCGTTATTGAGCAAGGTGATATGTGCACTGAACCAAGTGCACCACTGCCCGACCCCCTATTACTTTTCCCCTCAAAGTGTGGGCTCTAATTCCTGTTTCCTTGAATCTTCCCTGGCTATATGGATTTACTACCATATTAAGAAGTCACCTTCTGAAATTCAGAGGCTAGATCATAATAAGTCTTGCAACCTCTGCTTGGACTCCTTATAACACTTCCTCTTTGACTTCTGACCATTTGTTAGAAAAAGTTCACATTTTTTATTAGTGATTTAATAAGATTGCGGAATGAGAGGGGGTATAATTCCATACAATTCCCCCCACCAGAGTTCCATATTCCATCCCCTCCCTTGGAAGCTTCCCTGTTCTTTTATCCCTCTGGGAGTAGGGACCAAAGATTATAGAAAGGGATGGGTAGTGGAGCAACAGGTTAAATGCACATAATACGAAGTGCAAGGACCTGAGCAAGGATCCTTGTTTGAGCCCTGGGCTCCCCGTCTGCAGTGAAGCAGGTCTTCAGGTGTCTATCCCTCTTTCTGCCTCTCTGTCTCCCGGAAACCTCTCAGTTTCTCTCTGTCACATCCAATAAAATGGAAAAAATGGAGCAATGGATTTATAGTGCTAGCACAGAGCTCCAGCTATAATCCTGGGGGGAAACAAACAAACAAACATAAAAAAAGGAAATAAATTCCGGTTTTCACAAATAAAAAAAAAAAGAATCCTGACTATTCACCTAGAAAAACCTTGAGTAAAGCTCTGAGAGTAAATAGAGAACATTGACCTCAGGTAAACTCACATTCCCATCTCTCCTCTCAACAAAGTGCCAAACAAGTAAGTAGTTTTCTTTGGAACTTAATTCCAAGATGAATACTAGATATCCCAGATTGTCAGGGGGAAAAAAAGTGAAAATACTGGTGACCTTACAAATGCATAAAGTTTGTTTGCAGATGATTAAGAAAAAAAGAATTCAGGGGGAAAAGTCTAACTCTGGCTAAGTCAGATAATTAAGCAAGAGAAAGACGGTATTACAGGACAAATCAGATGAAAAGTTGCTCTAAGGACAGAAAATGTGAACACTAATCCATTAAAGTACTAGTTACTGATAAGGTAATAGCTGAATGCAGTTCCACACAGGAAGAAGCCATAATTCTCTTTAAACCCATGATTGTGTTTTAAGCTTTAAATCTAAAAACTGTATGATAAACAATAACTAGAAAGTTGTTATGTAATCCAGCTAACTTTAATTATCATCAATAAGTCTACCCAATGACTATAATTTTTATTTTTATTGACCACATGGAATTATACTGATGCTAAAATTTTAGTCTTTTTAATCATTGTAGAATCCTATTTTCAGCAGAAATAAAATATAATATTTGTCTATAAAGAAGGGAATTCTATTTACTTGCCTGAAATCAGGTAACAACAATTATTTGTCAAAAACGCTGAAACACTGACTGCAACAACAGTAGTGTTGGAAAGATTTAGGAGTTACTAGCTGATTTAATCCTCATATTCTTACTTTTCCTCTGAAGAAGACCCAGACAGTTTTCTTTTAACCAAGACATTTTATTTGGTGTCGAGTTGGATGGTAGAGCACACACATTGCCACACTTGACAAACCAGGTTGCAGCTCCTGGTCCCCACCTGTAGAAGGGGCTTCAGCCTGGTTTCTTTGCTGCAGGTATCTTTCTTTCTCTATTCCCATTTCTATTCCTTTCTGTCTCTATAAGAAAAAGAAAGAAGGAAATTCCCACCAGGAGCAGCATAATATTTCTGTAGGCCCTTCTTCTTCTAGCGTTTGCCCTTCTTCCATAGCCAGTCAACAGCATCAGGTTGAGCCTGATGTAAAGTTTCGAGACCTCCTTTGAATCTGGAGAGGTGGCAGTCGTTGACTATGTGGGTCATAGTCTGTCTGTAGCCGCAGGGGCAGTTCGGGTCGTCTCTGGCTCCCCAGCGATGGAACATAGCAGCGCACCGGCCATGGCCTGTTCGATAGCGATTGAGGAGGGCCCAATCATAACGTGCTAGGTCAAAGCCGGGTTGACGCTTGCAGGGATCTGTGATGAGGTGTTTGTTCTTTACCTCAGCTGACTGCCAACTCTGTTTCCAAGAGTCTGGAACAGAGAAGTTCAGTGTAGGCGTAGGGGACCAGATTGGGTGATGAGACGTCAAGCGTTGGACAGGGTGGGCGAAGATATCCGCGTATATTGGCAGGTCCGGTCGAGCGTAGACGTGGGAAATGAACTTAGATGATGCCGCATCCCGATGAATATCTGGCGGGGCGATGTTGCTAAGAACTGGCAGCCATGGAACTGGGGTGGAACGGATGGTTCCAGAAATTATCCTCATGGAGGAATACAATTTGGAATCGACCAAGTAGAAATGGGGGCTACGGAACCATACTGGGGCACAGTATTCTGCAGTGGAATAGCATAATGCCAGAGGTGATGATCGTAGTGTGGAAGCGCTCGCGCCCCATGAGGAGCTGGCCAGTCTTGCAATGATGTTATTCCTCGCGTCCACCTTTGCTGCAGTTTTTATGAGATGTTCGTGAAATGACAGAGTGCGATCGAGAGTAATGCCAAGATAGACTGGCTGGGCTTCATGCCGGATTCTCGTATCGTCAAGCTGCACATTAAGCTCACATGAGGTCGAGGCATGGTGTAGATGGAAAATAGATGATACCGTTTTTGCAGTGCTAGGGATTAGTCGCCATTTTTTACAGTAATTAGATATTAGAGACATGTCTTTCGTGACTGTTTCCTCGAGGATGTCGGAACTTGGATGCCTGAGTTGCATAGCAGATGTCATCGGCGTAGATGAACTTCCTTGAAGAAGTTTCTGGGAGGTCATTGATATAAATATTAAATAGCGTAGGAGCCAGAACAGAGCCCTGGGGGAGGCCACTTGAGACAAGTCTCCATCTGCTAGACTTGTCACCCAGATGCACCCGGAATCTTCTGTTTTGGAGAAGAAACAATATAGTGTTGGCCACCCATGGAGGCAGGCATCTTGAGATCTTGACTAGGAGACCATGGTGCCAAACCGTGTCATAGGCTGCTGTGAGATCAGCAAAGACAGCACCCGTCTTTAAATTCTTCTGGAATCCATTTTCAATGTAAGTTGAGAGGGCCAGGGCTTGTTCGCAGGTAGATCTTCCTGGGCGGAAACCAGCTTGGGCAGGTGATAGGAATTTCTCTGTAAGATGAGAAATATGTGACAGAAGCAGCCTCTCAAGGAGTTTGTAACACACGGAGAGGAGAGAAATTGGTCTATAGCTGGCGGCCAGTGTTGGGTCTTTCTTTGGTTTCAAAACCGCTATAATCTTCGCACGACACCAAACTTTGGGCATAGACTCAGATTCCAAGATGTGGGACAGGAATGAAGCGAGCCACTTCTTTGCCGCGGGACCCAGGTTAAGAATGAGTTCTGGGGTGATGTTTTCATAGCCAGCAGCTGTTCCCGGTTTAACCCTCTTCAAAGCATCTTCCAGTTCAGACAGTGTAAAGGGAGAGAGTTTTGGAGATGGGCAAGATAAACGGAAGTGGGATGACCACTCATGGGAAATTTCTCTTTTCCATTCTGGGTTGATCTTAGCACGTCCAACTTGAGTTAGGTGACTGGCCATTGAGTTTGGAGATATAGGAGGATGGGAGACAGGAGGGGGTTGGCTACCGGCACCCAGACTGTGAAGAAGCTTCCAGGCCTTCCTACTTGAGTGGGTGAAGTTCAGACTTTTCGTGAGTTGTTGCCAGCGGGCTTGGCGTGCTGCATCCAGGGAGGCAATGAGATGGTCAGCCACATCTGGGTCGCCCGACTCATCATACTGCTTTAGTAATTGCTCGCATTCAGCATCAAGACAAGGCATATAGTTAGCATGTCTCCCACGAGGAATGGCTTGGGAAGCTGCTTTGAAGATGGCTTGGCGGAAGTGCCTGTAGGAATCTTCAGAGGGGGTAGAGTTAATTGGAATTGCAGGAATAGATTTGTTGGTAAGATCACTGAACAGACGCCAGTTTGCTTTCTGAAAGTTCCATCTTAGATTCTCCGAGCACAGAATCAGTGGGAGCTGGAGACCAATGTGGATGATAGCTGGGCGGTGATGACTGTGCGGGAAGATCTTGAGAACTTGTCTCGTAGCGGGAAAGGCTTGGCCGTTGACTGTGCTAATCCAGCACAGGTCGGGTGACGAGTCTTTATTCCATCTAGCACTGTAAAAAGAGCCTGGCTGTTTGGGATCGTATAATAGGGAGAGGTCATTCGCTGAAGCCCAGTCGGCTAAGATAGAGCCGTCAGCACGATTGGAGGAATATCCCCAGTCTTGGTGATGACTATTAAAGTCTCCAACGTAAACGGCTAGGTGATTCGGGCTAGGCAGGACCTCATTATCCCATGAGGCACTGGGAGGCTTATATACGTTGACGAGCTGAATAGTTCCAATAGTAATGGAGTCGTAGAAGGTCGAAGAGGCAGTATGGTAAACGTCCGCAAGACACGATTTGGCGTAGATGGCTCAGCCGTGTTTATGATGGAGATTATAGCATATTAAATCGAATCCACTGATGGTGAATCGAGCAGCTTCATCGACTGCTATATGTGTTTCTTGTAGGCAGATAACATCTGCCTGATGCTGTATCGCCAATTGACCAATAAGAACGCGTTTGGCAAAGGACAGCCCCTCAACATTAAGTTGGAGGACTTGAAGAGCAGGACCAACAGCTTGAAAGCTGTCAGGAGCTGCTTGTTGCTGTAGGCCCTGAACCACAGTGATAACTCTAGTGGCAGAAATCGTAAAAGTAAAACAGTATTTGGTGAAAGGAAAATATTACGTTAGGGAAGAAATGTAACAATGGACTCTGTTCTAAGAAAATTGGCTGGGAGTTGGGCGGTAGCACAGAGAGTTAAGCGCATGTGGTGCAAAGTGAAAGGATGAGCAAAAGAATCACGGTTCAAGCCCCCAGCTCCCCACCTACAGGGGCGTCTCTTTACAAGCAGTGAAGCAGGTCTGCAAGTGTCTTTCTCTCCCCTTCTCTGTCTTACCCTCCTCTCTCCATTTCTCTCTGTCCTATCTAACAACAATGACAACAATAATAACTACAACAATGAAAATCAACAAGAGCAGCAAAGGGAAAAATAAATAAACATAAAAAAAAGAAAATTGGCTTAGCTGGGCTAACTGTGGTACAGAATTTCCACTTGAATCACTTAGAATCTTTCTTGAATGTTCATCTTCAGATATATTTGATTTTTAGTAACATTGCTTCTTAATGTTTGTATTATTAACACATATAGATATTTCTTTGTAAATGTCTTATCTCCCAAATAAATATATTTTTTCAAGGATA